>NC_052326.1:52319277-52546074 GCF_016432855.1 Salvelinus namaycush | reverse complement strand
GAATGGGGTCAGGTAGGCTGATGTTACTTAATATTCAGTTATAATGTGAGTAGTGAATGGGTCAGGTAGGACTGATGTTACCTTAATGTTCAGTATAATGTGAGAGTAATGGGGTCAGGTAGGACTGATGTTATGTTCAGTATAATGTGAGAGTGAATGGGTCAGGTAGACCGATGTTCTTATTTCATAAATGTGAGAGTGATGGGGTCAGGTAGACTGATGTTACCTTATATTTTCAGTATAATGTGAGAGTGAATGGGGTCAGGTAGACTGATGTTACCTTAATATTCAGTATAATGTGAGAGTGAATGGGTCAGGTAGGACTGATGTTACCTTAATGTTCAGTATAATGTGAGAGTGAATGGGGTCAGTAGGCTGATGTACTTAATGTTCATATATTGTGAGAGTGAATGGGGTCAGGTAGACTGATGTTACCTTAATATTCAGTATAATGTGAGAGTGATGGGGTCAGGTAGGACTGATGTTACCTGTTTCAGTATAATGTGAAGTGAATGGGGTCAGGTAGGACTGATGTTACCTTAATTTCAGTATAATGTGAGAGTGAATGGGTCAGGTAGACTGATTTTACCTAATGTTCAGTATCATTTGACACCTTGTGTTGTGTTAACAGGATACTAACACACCTTGTTTGTGTTAACACAGGATACTGACACACCTTGTGTTGTGTTAACACAGGATACTAACACACCTTGTGTTGTGTTAACACAGGATACTAACACACCTTGTGTTGTGTTAACACAGGATACTAACACACCTTGTGTTGTGTTAACACAGGATACTAACACACCTTGTGTTGTGTTCACAGGATACTAACACACCTTGTGTTGTGTTAACACAGGATACTAACACACCTTGTGTTGTGTTAACACAGGATACTAACAACACCTTGTGTTGTTTAACAGGATACTAACACACCTTGTGTTGTGTTAACACAGGATACTAACACACCTTGTGTTGTGTTAACAGGATACTAACACACCTTGTGTTGTGTTAACAGGATACTAACACACCTTGTGTTGTGTTAACACAGGATACTAACACACTTGTGTTGTGTTAACAGGATACTAACACACCTTGTGTTGTGTTAACACAGGATACTAAACACCTTGTGTTGTGTTAACAGGATACTGACACACCTTGTGTTGTGTTAACAGGATACTAACACACCTTGTGTTGTGTTAACAGGATACTAACACACCTTGTGTTGTGTTAACAGGATACTAACACACCTTGTGTTGTGTTAACAGGATACTAACACACCTTGTGTTTGTTAACACAGGATACTAACACACCTTGTGTTGTGTTAACAGGATACTAACACACCTTGTGTTGTGTTAACACAGGATACTAACACACCTTGTGTTGTGTTAACACAGGATACTAACACACCTTGTGTTGTGTTAACAGGATACTAACACACCTTGTGTTGTGTTAACACAGGATACTAACACACCTTGTGTTGTGTTAACACAGGATACTGACACACCTTGTGTTGTGTTAACACAGGATACTAACACACCTTGTGTTGTGTTAACACAGGATACTAACACACCTTGTGTTGTGTTAACAGGATACTAACACACCTTGTGTTGTGTTAACAGGATACTAACACCTTGTGTTGTGTTAAACCACAGGATAACTAAACACACCTTGTGTTTTGTTAAACAGGATACTACACACCTTGTGTTGTGTTAACACAGGATACTACACACCTTGTGTTGTGTTAACACAGGATACTAACACACCTTGTGTTGTGTTAACACAGGATACTAACACACCTTGTGTTGTGTTAACACAGGATACTAACACACCTTGTGTTGTGTTAACACAGGATACTAACACACCTTGTGTTGTGTTAACACAGGATACTACACACCTTGTGGGTTGTGTGTAACACAGGATCCTAACACACCTTGTGTTGTGTTAACACAGGATACTAACACACCTTGTGTTGTGTTAACAGGATACTAACACACCTTGTTGTTGTGTTAACACAGGATACTAACACACCTTGTGTTGTGTTAACAGGATACTAACACACCTTGTGTTTGTGTTAACAGGATACTAACACACCTTGTGTTGTGTTTAACACAGGATACTAAACACACCTTGTGTTGTGGTAATCAGGATACTACACACCTTGTGTTGTGTAACACAGGATACTAACACACTTGTGTTGTGTTAAACAGGATACTACACACCTTGTGTTGTGTTAACAGGATACTAACACACCTTGTGTTGTGTTAACAGGATACTAACACACCTTGTGTTGTGTTAACAGGATACTAACACACCTTGTGTTGTGTTAACAGGATACTAACACACCTTGTGTTGTGTTAACAGGATACTAACACACCTTGTGTTGTGTTAACAGGATACTAACACACCTTGTGTTGTGTTAACAGGATACTGACACACCTTGTGTTGTGTTAACAGTATACTAACACACCTTGTGTTGTGTTAACAGGATACTAACACACCTTGTGTTGTGTTAACACAGGATACTAACACACCTTGTGTTGTGTTAACAGGATACTAACACACCTTGTGTTGTATTAACAGGATACTAACACACCTTGTGTTGTGTTAACAGGATACTAACACACCTTGTGTTGTGTTAACAGGATACTAACACACCTTGTGTTGTGTTAACAGGATACTAACACACCTTGTGTTGTGTTAACACAGGATACTAACACACCTTGTGTTGTGTTAACACAGGATACTAACACACCTTGTGTTGTGTTAACAGGATACTAACACACCTTGTGTTGTGTTAACAGGATACTAACACACCTTGTGTTGTGTTAACAGGGTACTAACACACCTTGTGTTGTGTTAACAGGATACTAACACACCTTGTGTTGTGTTACACAGGATACTAACACACCTTGTGTTGTGTTAACAGGATACTAACACACCTTGTGTTGTGTTAACACAGGATACTAACACACCTTGTGTTGTGTTAACAGGATACTAACACACCTTGTGTTGTGTTAACACAGGATACTAACACACCTTGTGTTGTGTTAAAACAGGATACTAACACACCTTGTGTTGTGTTAACAGGATACTAACACACCTTGTGTTGTGTTAACACAGGATACTACACAACCTTGTGTTGTGTTAACAGGATACTAACACACCTTGTGTTGTGTTAACACAGGATACTAACACACCTTGTGTTGTGTTAACACAGGATACTAACACACCTTGTGTTGTGTTAACAGGATACTACCACACCTTGTGTTGTGTTAACAGGATAACTAACACACCTTGTGTTTTGTTAACACAGGATACTAACACACCTTGTGTTGTGTTAACACAGGATACTAACACACCTTGTGTTGTGTTAACAGGATACTAACACACCTTGTGTTGTGTTAACAGGATACTAACACACCTTGTGTTGTGTTAACAGGATACTAACACACCTTGTGTTGTGTTACACAGGATACTGACACACCTTGTGTTGTGTTAACACAGGATACTAACACAACCTTGTGTTGTGTTAACACAGGATACTAACACACCTTGTGTTGTGTTAACACAGGATACTAACACACCTTGTGTTGTGTTAACAGGATACTAACACACCTTGTGTTGTGTTAACAGGATACTAACACACCTTGTGTTGTGTTAACAGGATACTAACACACCTTGTGTTGTGTTAACACAGGATACTGACACACCTTGTGTTGTGTTAACAGGATACTAACACACCTTGTGTTGTGTTAACACAGGATACTAACACACCTTGTGTTGTGTTAACACAGGATACTAACACAACTTGTGTTGTGTTAACATAGGATACTAACACACCTTGTGTTGTGTTAACAGGATACTAACACACCTTGTGTTGTGTTAACAGGATACTAACACACCTTGTGTTGTGTTAACAGGATACTAACACACCTTGTGTTGTGTTAACAGGATACTAACACACCTTGTGTTGTGTTAACAGGATACTAACACACCTTGTGTTGTGTTAACACAGGATACTAACACACCTTGTGTTGTGTTAACAGGATACTGACACACCTTGTGTTGTGTTAACAGGATACTAACACACCTTGTGTTGTGTTAACAGGATACTAACACACCTTGTGTTGTGTTAACAGGATACTAACACAACCTTGTGTTGTGTTAACACAGGATACTAACACACCTTGTGTTGTGTTAACAGGATACTAACACACCTTGTGTTGTGTTAACACAGGATACTAACACACCTTGTGTTGTGTTAACAGGATACTAACACACCTTGTGTTGTGTTAACACAGGATACTAACACACCTTGTGTTGTGTTAACACAGGATACTAACACACCTTGTGTTGTGTTAACACAGGATACTAACACACCTTGTGTTGTGTTAACAGGATACTAACACACCTTGTGTTGTGTTAACAGGATACTAACACACCTTGTGTTGTGTTAACAGGATACTAACACACCTTGTGTTGTGTTAACAGGATACTAACACACCTTGTGTTGTGTTAACAGGATACTAACACACCTTGTGTTGTGTTAACACAGGATACTAACACACCTTGTGTTGTGTTAACAGGATACTAACACACCTTGTGTTGTGTTAAAACAGGATACTAACACACCTTGTGTTGTGTTAACACAGGATACTAACACACCTTGTGTTGTGTTAACAGGATACTAACACACCTTGTGTTGTGTTAACACAGGATACTAACACACCTTGTGTTGTGTTAACACAGGATACTAACACACCTTGTGTTGTGTTAACAGGATACTAACACACCTTGTGTTGTGTTAACACAGGATACTAACACACCTTGTGTTGTGTTAACACAGGATACTAACACACCTTGTGTTGTGTTAACACAGGATACTAACACACCTTGTGTTGTGTTAACAGGATACTAACACACCTTGTGTTGTGTTAACAGGATACTAACACACCTTGTGTTGTGTTAACAGGATACTAACACACCTTGTGTTGTGTTAACAGGATACTAACACACCTTGTGTTGTGTTAACAGGATACTAACACACCTTGTGTTGTGTTAACAGGATACTAACACACCTTGTGTTGTGTTAACAGGATACTAACACACCTTGTGTTGTGTTAACACAGGATACTGACACACCTTGTGTTGTGTTAACAGGATACTAACACACCTTGTGTTGTGTTAACACAGGATACTGACACACCTTGTGTTGTGTTAACACAGGATACTAACACACCTTGTGTTGTGTTAACACAGGATACTAACACACCTTGTGTTGTGTTAACAGGATACTAACACACCTTGTGTTGTGTTAACACAGGATACTGACACACCTTGTGTTGTGTTAACACAGGATACTAACACACCTTGTGTTGTGTTAACACAGGATACTAACACACCTTGTGTTGTGTTAACACAGGATACTAACACACCTTGTGTTGTGTTAACAGGATACTAACACACCTTGTGTTGTGTTAACAGGATACTAACACACCTTGTGTTGTGTTAACAGGATACTAACACACCTTGTGTTGTGTTAACACAGGATACTGACACACCTTGTGTTGTGTTAACACAGGATACTAACACACCTTGTGTTGTGTTAACACAGGATACTAACACACCTTGTGTTGTGTTAACACAGGATACTAACACAACTTGTGTTGTGTTAACACAGGATACTAACACACCTTGTGTTGTGTTAACACAGGATACTGACACACCTTGTGTTGTGTTAACAGGATACTAACACACCTTGTGTTGTGTTAACAGGATACTAACACACCTTGTGTTGTGTTAACAGGATACTAACACACCTTGTGTTGTGTTAACAGGATACTAACACACCTTGTGTTGTGTTAACAGGATACTGACACACCTTGTGTTGTGTTAACAGGATACTAACACACCTTGTGTTGTGTTAACAGGATACTAACACACCTTGTGTTGTGTTAACAGGATACTAACACACCTTGTGTTGTGTTAACACAGGATACTGACACACCTTGTGTTGTGTTAACACAGGATACTAACACACCTTGTGTTGTGTTAACACAGGATACTAACACACCTTGTGTTGTGTTAACAGGATACTAACACACCTTGTGTTGTGTTAACAGGATACTAACACACCTTGTGTTGTGTTAACAGGATACTAACACACCTTGTGTTGTGTTAACACAGGATACTAACACACCTTGTGTTGTGTTAACAGGATACTAACACACCTTGTGTTGTGTTAACACAGGATACTAACACACCTTGTGTTGTGTTGTGTTAACACAGGATACTAACACACCTTGTGTTGTGTTAACACAGGATACTAACACACCTTGTGTTGTGTTAACAGGATACTAACACACCTTGTGTTGTGTTAACACAGGATACTAACACACCTTGTGTTGTGTTAACAGGATACTAACACACCTTGTGTTGTGTTAACACAGGATACTAACACACCTTGTGTTGTGTTAACAGGATACTAACACACCTTGTGTTGTGTTAACAGGATACTAACACACCTTGTGTTGTGTTAACAGGATACTAACACACCTTGTGTTGTGTTAACAGGATACTAACACACCTTGTGTTGTGTTAACAGGATACTAACACACCTTGTGTTGTGTTAACACAGGATACTAACACACCTTGTGTTGTGTTAACACAGGATACTAACACACCTTGTGTTGTGTTAACACAGGATACTAACACACCTTGTGTTGTGTTAACAGGATACTAACACACCTTGTGTTGTGTTAACAGGATACTAACACACCTTGTGTTGTGTTAACAGGATACTAACACACCTTGTGTTGTGTTAACAGGATACTAACACACCTTGTGTTGTGTTAACAGGATACTAACACACCTTGTGTTGTGTTAACACAGGATACTAACACACCTTGTGTTGTGTTAACAGGATACTAACACACCTTGTGTTGTGTTAACACAGGATACTAACACACCTTGTGTTGTGTTAACACAGGATACTAACACACCTTGTGTTGTGTTAACAGGATACTGAACACACCTTGTTACCTTGTTGTGTTAACACAGGATACTAACACACCTTGTGTTGTGTTAACAGGATACTGACACACCTTGTGTTGTGTTAACAGGATACTAACACACCTTGTGTTGTGTTAACACAGGATACTAACACACCTTGTGTTGTGTTAACAGGATACTAACACACCTTGTGTTGTGTTAACAGGATACTAACACACCTTGTGTTGTGTTAACACAGGATACTAACACACCTTGTGTTGTGTTAACACAGGATACTAACACACCTTGTGTTGTGTTAACACAGGATACTAACACACCTTGTGTTGTGTTAACAGGATACTAACACACCTTGTGTTGTGTTAACAGGATACTAACACACCTTGTGTTGTGTTAACAGGATACTAACACACCTTGTGTTGTGTTAACAGGATACTAACACACCTTGTGTTGTGTTAACAGGATACTAACACACCTTGTGTTGTGTTAACACAGGATACTAACACACCTTGTGTTGTGTTAACAGGATACTAACACACCTTGTGTTGTGTTAACACAGGATACTAACACACCTTGTGTTGTGTTAACACAGGATACTAACACACCTTGTGTTGTGTTAACAGGATACTGACACACCTTGTGTTGTGTTAACACAGGATACTAACACACCTTGTGTTGTGTTAACAGGATACTGACACACCTTGTGTTGTGTTAACAGGATACTAACACACCTTGTGTTGTGTTAACACAGGATACTAACACACCTTGTGTTGTGTTAACAGGATACTGACACACCTTGTGTTGTGTTAACAGGATACTAACACACCTTGTGTTGTGTTAACACAGGATACTAACACACCTTGTGTTGTGTTAACACAGGATACTAACACACCTTGTGTTGTGTTAACAGGATACTAACACACCTTGTGTTGTGTTAACACAGGATACTAACACACCTTGTGTTGTGTTAACACAGGATACTAACACACCTTGTGTTGTGTTAACAGGATACTAACACACCTTGTGTTGTGTTAACAGGATACTAACACACCTTGTGTTGTGTTAACAGGATACTAACACACCTTGTGTTGTGTTAACACAGGATACTAACACACCTTGTGTTGTGTTAACAGGATACTAACACACCTTGTGTTGTGTTAACACAGGATACTAACACACCTTGTGTTGTGTTAACAGGATACTAACACACCTTGTGTTGTGTTAACACAGGATACTAACACACCTTGTGTTGTGTTAACAGGATACTAACACACCTTGTGTTGTGTTAACAGGATACTAACACACCTTGTGTTGTGTTAACACAGGATACTAACACACCTTGTGTTGTGTTAACAGGATACTAACACACCTTGTGTTGTGTTAACAGGATACTAACACAGCGACTCAACACTATACACGTCAGCTACTACAGTGACTGAAATGACTGCAGCCCTGAAAACAAAGAGCTGCAGTTAGTTTCAGAATGGGTGGCAAGGAATACATTAGTCCTAAATATTTACAAAACTAAAAGCATTGTATTTGGGACAAATCATTCACTAAATTCTAAACCTCAACTAAATCTTGTAATAAATAATGTGGAAATTGAGCAAGTTGAGGTGACTAAAAACTGCTTGGAGTTACCCTTGATTGTAAAAGTTCATGGTCAAGATGGGGAGAAGTCTGACCAAGCGCTACTCTACCTTCTTAACAGCAATATCAACAAGGTAGATCGTTCAGGCTTTAGTTTTGTCGCACCTGGACTACTGTTCAGTCGTGTGGTCAGTTCAGTCGTGTGGTCAGGTGCCACAAATTGCAATTGTCTCAGAACAGAGCAGCCCTCAGAACAGAGCAGCCCTAGTATCCTGACCCTTGGATATACAAAGAAAGCTAACATTAATGATATGCATGTCAATCTTTCCTGGCTCAAAGTGGAGGGGAGATTGACTTCATCACTACTTGTATTTGTGAAAGGCATTACATGTCGAAAGCACTGAGCAGTGTGTTTAAACGACTAGCACACAGCAGACACCCATGCATACCCCACAAGACATGCCACCAGAGGTCTCTTCACAGTCCAGAATAGACTATGGGAGGCGCACAGTACTACATAGAGCCATGACTACATGGAACTCTATTCCACATCAGTTAACTGATGCAAGCAGTAAAATCAGATTTAAAAAATACACCTTATGGAACAGCGGGGACAGTGAAGAAACACACACAAGCACAGACACGATAACATATGCACTATACACACACGTAAACATGTTTTGTTTTGTGTTGTAGATACGTGGTTGTGGAGTAGGGGCCTGAGGGCACACACGTAGTGTGTTGTAGATACGTGGTTGTGGAGTAGGGGCCTGAGGGCACACGTAGTGTGTTGTAGATACGTGGTTGTGGAGTAGGGGCCTGAGGGCACACGTAGTGTGTTGTAGATACGTGGTTGTGGAGTAGGGGCCTGAGGGCACACACGTAGTGTGTTGTAGATACGTGGTTGTGGAGTAGGGGCCTGAGGGCACACAGGTAGTGTGTTGTAGATACGTGGTTGTGGAGTAGGGGCCTGAGGGCACACAGGTAGTGTGTTGTAGATACGTGGTTGTGGAGTAGGGGCCTGAGGGCACACACGTAGTGTGTTGTGAAGTCTGTTTTGAATGTATTGTAATTTTTTACAAATCGTATAACTGCCTCGGCAGCAGCTAACGGGCATCCTAATGGGGATCCATAATAAATACAAATACGAACTACTACTACTGCTAACCACTGGCCAGGTTTTGAGCCCTTCAACACACACTAACATATATTTCATTTGATCCTCTAGGATCTCTGGGACTGGGATCTGCTATGAGAAGTCTCTTATTGCTCTGAAACATAGAAACCACATCCCCCCCCCCCCATTCCATCCCATCAACAGAGCTGTGTGTGATCTGACCAAGCCTTAGAGTTAATGGAATAGACAGAGTAGATTCCCCTGGAGAGATAGAGCAGATAACGGTGTGTGTGTGTGTGTGTGTGTGTGTGTGTGTGTGTGTGTGTGTGTGTGTGTGTGTGTGTGTGTGTGTGTGTGTGTGTGTGTGTGTGTGTGTGTGTGTGTGTGTGTGTGTGTGTGTGTGTGTGTGTGTCGCTCCTTCCCGGCCTCCTATCCTGATCGATACACAACGAGAGGCCCAGTGAACCACGTCTAATGTCACACCATCAGACTCATTATCAGTAGGTTAACAGAGGTCCAGTTCACATCCAGAGTCACAGCTACAGTCACAGCTGTCTCACATCCAGAGTCACAGCTACAGACACAGCCGTCTCACATCCAGAGTCACAGCTACAGACACAGCCGTCTCACATCCAGAGTCACAGCTACAGACACAGCCGTCCCACATCCAGAGTCACAGCTACAGTCACAGCCGTCCCACATCCAGAGTCACAGCTACAGTCACAGCCGTCCCACATCCAGAGTCACAGCTACAGTCACAGCCGTCTCACCTGTCTACTGGCTTTGCCTGCTTCTTACGAATACCAATGGAGGAGGCTATGGAGTCAGGGAGACTATGGAGTCAGGGAGTCTATGGAGTCAGGGAGACTATGGAAGCAGGGAGGCTATGGAGTCAGGGAGGCTATGGAGTCAGGGAGACTATGGAGTCAGGGGGACTATGGAGTCAGGGAGACTATGGAGTCAGGGAGACTATGGAGTCAGGGGGACTATGGAGTCAGGGAGGCTATGGAGTCAGGGAGACTATGGAGTCAGGGAGGCTATGGCGTCAGGGAGGCTATGGCGTCAGGGAGGCTATGGAGTCAGGGAGGCTATGGAGTCAGGGAGGCTATGGAGTCAGGGAGACTATGGAGTCAGGGAGGCTATGGAGTCAGGGAGACTATGGAGTCAGGGAGGCTATGGAGTCAGGGAGGCTATGGAGTCAGGGAGGCTATGGAGTCAGGGAGACTATGGAGTCAGGGAGGCTATGGAGTCAGGGAGGCTATGGAGTCAGGGAGGCTATGGAGTCAGGGAGGCTATGGCGTCAGGGAGACTATGGAGTCAGGGAGGCTATGGAGTCAGGGAGGCTATGGAGTCAGGGAGGCTATGGAGTCAGGGAGGCTATGGAAGCAGGGAGACTATGGAGTCAGGGAGACTATGGAGTCAGGGAGACTATGGAGTCAGGGAGGCTATGGAGTCAGGGAGGCTATGGAGTCAGGGAGGCTATGGAGTCAGGGAGACTATGGAGTCAGGGAGGCTATGGAGTCAGGGAGGCTATGGAGTCAGGGAGGCTATGGAGTCAGGGAGACTATGGAGTCAGGGAGGCTATGGAGTCAGGGAGACTATGGAGTCAGGGAGGCTATGGAGTCAGGGAGGCTATGGAGTCAGGGAGGCTATGGAGTCAGGGAGGCTATGGAGTCAGGGAGGCTATGGAGTCAGGGAGGCTATGGAGTCAGGGAGGCTATGGAGTCAGGGAGACTATGGAGTCAGGGAGGCTATGGAGTCAGGGAGGCTATGGAGTCAGGGAGACTATGGAGTCAGGGAGGCTATGGAGTCAGGGAGACTATGGAGTCAGGGAGGCTATGGAGTCAGGGAGGTTATGGAGTCAGGGAGGCTATGGAGTCAGGGAGGCTATGGAGTCAGGGAGACTATAGAGTCACAAAGACTATGGAGTCAGGGAGACTATGGAGTCAGGGAGGCTATGGAAGCAGGGAGACTATGGAGTCAGGGAGACTATGGAGTCAGGGAGGCTATGGAGTCAGGGAGACTATGGAGTCAGGGAGACTATGGAGTCAGGGAGGCTATGAAAGCAGGGAGACTATGGAGTCAGGGGGACTATGGAGTCAGGGAGGCTATGGAGTCAGGGAGGCTATGGAGTCAGGGAGGCTATGGAGTCAGGGAGACTATGGAGTCAGGGAGACTATGGAGTCAGGGAGACTATGGAGTCAGGGAGGCTATGGAAGCAGGGAGGCTATGGAGTTAGGGAGACTATGGAGTCAGGGAGACTATGGAGTCAGGGAGGCTATGGAGTCAGGGAGACTATGGAGTCAGGGAGACTATGGAGTCAGGGAGGCTATGAAAGCAGATCATTTCTTCAATATATGAACTGTCTATAGGGGTTATAGCTTGTCAGAGAAGGGCTTGTGCAACAATGACTACTACTAAACCTCCAGAGAACATGAGAACATGACAGTGTTGCAGCACAGGGTGGGTATGTGAACACCAGAGTCCAGTACTGTATATTAAATGCTGTAGTTAAATGCTGAACTAACTCACCTTCACATTTCTCCAGTATCTGAATTGTCTCTCCTATCTCCAGAGACAGACCCTGCGTCACGGTCCCTCGAAACGTACAGATTACTGAGGGAAAGAAGAGAGAGAAGAAGGGATGAGTTTTCAGACGACAAACAGGTACCAACGAAGGAAGAATTGCATAGTAGAGGGGCACAAAATTGTTTTATTTTAATATATTTTTTTTATCCTGTCAGATAAACACTCCAAACAGCCTACCCGACCGCTCAGAGGCGTCCGCATGGTCCTAAAGTACACCGTCACCTCGGTTTGTATCACATTCCAATGATATAGCACACTGTCCCCGAGGGCAGAGACACCCCTCACCCTATTCACACTGTAACCTTGGGGCAGAGAAACCCCTCACCCTATTCACACTGTAACCCTGGGGCAGAGAAACCCCTCACCCTATTCACACTGTAACCCTGGGGCAGAGAAACCCTTCACCCTATTCACACTGTAACCCTGGGGCAGAGAAACCCCTCACCCTATTCACACTGTAACCCTGGGGCAGAGAAACTCTTCACCCTATTCACACTGTAACCCTGGGGCAGAAAACCCTTCACCCTATTCACACTGTAACCCTGGGGCAGAGAAACCCCTCACCCTATTCACACTGTAACCTTGGGGCAGAGAAACTCTTCACCCTATTCACACTGTAACCCTGGGGCAGAGAAACCCCTCACCCTATTCACACTGTAACCTTGGGGCAGAGAAACCCCTCACCCTATTCACACTGTAACCCTTGGGCAGAGAAACTCTTCACCCTATTCACACTGTAACCCTGGGGCAGAGAAACCCCTCACCCTATTCACACTGTAACCTTGGGGCAGAGAAACCCCTCACCCTATTCACACTGTAACCCTGGGGCAGAGAAACTCTTCACCCTATTCACACTGTAACCCTGGGGCAGAGAAACCCCTCACCCTATTCACACTGTAACCTTGGGGCAGAGAAACCCCTCACCCTATTCACACTGTAACCCTGGGGCAGAGAAACTCTTCACCCTATTCACACTGTAACCATGGGGCAGAGAAACCCCTCACCCTATTCACACTGTAACCTTGGGGCAGAGAAACTCTTCACCCTATTCACACTGTAACCATGGGGCAGAGAAACCCCTCACCCTATTCACACTGTAACCCTGGGGCAGAAAACCCTTCACCCTATTCACACTGTAACCCTGGGGCAGAAAACCCTTCACCCTATTCACACTGTAACCCTGGGGCAGAAAACCCTTCACCCTATTCACACTGTAACCCTGGGGCAGAAAACCCTTCACCCTATTCACACTGTAACCCTGGGGCAGAAACCCCTTCACCCTATTCACACTGTAACCCTGGGGCAGAAAACCCTTCACCCTATTCACACTGTAACCCTGGGGCAGAAAACCCTTCACCCTATTCACACTGTAACCCTGGGGCAGAAAACCCTTCACCCTATTCACACTGTAACCCTGGGGCAGAAAACCCTTCACCCTATTCACACTGTAACCCTGGGGCAGAGAAACCCTTCACCCTATTCACACTGTAACCCTGGGGCAGAAAACCCTTCACCCTATTCACACTGTAACCCTGGGGCAGAGAAACCCCTCACCCTATTCACACTGTAACCCTGGGGCAGAGAAACTCTTCACCCTATTCACACTGTAACCCTGGGGCAGAGAACCCTTCACCCTATTCACACTGTAACCCTGGGGCAGAGAAACCCCTCACCCTATTCACACTGTAACCCTGGGGCAGAAAACCCTTCACCCTATTCACACTGTAACCCTGGGGCAGAAAACCCTTCACCCTATTCACACTGTAACCCTGGGGCAGAAAACCCTTCACCCTATTCACACTGTAACCCTGGGGCAGAAAACCCTTCACCCTATTCACACTGTAACCCTGGGGCAGAGAAACCCCTCACCCTATTCACACTGTAACCCTGGGGCAGAGAAACCCTTCACCCTATTCACACTGTAACCATGGGGCAGAGAAACCCTTCACCCTATTCACACTGTAACCATGGGGCAGAGAAACTCTTCACCCTATTCACACTGTAACCCTGGGGCAGAAAACCCTTCACCCTATTCACACTGTAACCCTGGGGCAGAGAAACCCTTCACCCTATTCACACTGTAACCCTGGGGCAGAGAAACCCTTCACCCTATTCACACTGTAACCATGGGGCAGAGAAACCCCTCACCCTATTCACACTGTAACCCTGGGGCAGAGAAACTCTTCACCCTATTCACACTGTAACCATGGGGCAGAGAAACTCTTCACCCTATTCACACTGTAACCCTGGGGCAGAGAAACTCTTCACCCTATTCACACTGTAACCCTGGGGCAGAGAAACCCTATTCATAGAGCAAGTGTAGAGGTTTGGTTGCTCTATGTGGATCGGTAGGGCATGTGAGTGTGACACTGGCGGTCGGTTAAGCCGCTCTACGGTTTTGTTATCTCATCTCCCAGCTCCAGAGACAAAGCAGCAGTCGTTCTACTGTGGAGGTCCAGTCACATCATACTGTAACCCAGAACAACATCACTGCCACTGGCATAGTCACTCTATCAGACCCACTGACAGGAACAGGCTGGGGCTGGTGGTGGCCTCTTTCTCTGTTCTCTGATCTCTGACCCCTCTCCCTGTCTCTCCCTAACTCTCTCTCTCTGTTTATCTCTCTCTCTATCTCTCTCTGTTTATCTCTCTCTCTATCTCTCTCTGGCTCTCTCTCCCTGTCTCTCCCTAACTCTCTCTCTCTGTTTATCTCTCTATCTATCTCTCTCTGGCTCTCTCTCCCTGTCTCTCCCTAACTCTCTCTCTCTGTTTATCTCTCTCTCTATCTCTCTCTGGCTCTCTCTCCCTGTCTCTCCCTAACTCTCTCTCTCTCTGTTTATCTCTCTCTGGCTCTCTCTCCCTGTCTCTCCTTAACTCTCTCTCTCTGTTTATCTCTCTCTCTATCTCTCTCTGGCTCTCTCTCCCTGTCTCTCCCTAACTCTCTCTCTCTGTTTATCTCTCTCTCTATCTCTCTCTGGCTCGCTCTCCCTGTCTCTCCCTAACTCTCTCTCTCTGTTTATCTCTCTCTCTATCTCTCTCTGGCTCTCTCTCCCTGTCTCTCCCTAACTCTCTCTCTCTGTTTATCTCTCTCTCTCTCTCTTTCTCTCTCTCTCTCTCTGGCCTTCTTTCTTTCTTCCTCCTATTGCTCTTTCTCCTCTCTCACACTCTTTTTATTTCACCCTCTGTATCTCTCTCTATTCTCTCTTTCTCCCTCTTTATCCCACTCTACTCTCTCTCTCTTTCTTCCTCTCTCTCTTTTTCTCCCCCCCCCTCTCTCTCTCACCCCCTGGCCTGCATCCCCTCTCTCTCCCTCTCTCTCGCCCCCTGGCCTGCATCCCCTCTCTCTCCCTCTCTCTCGCCCCCTGGCCTGCATCTCCTCTCTCTCCCTCTCTCTCGCCCCCTGGCCTGCATCCTCTCTCTCTCTCTCTCTCTCTCTCTCTCTCTCTCTCTCTCTCTCTCTCTCTCTCTCTCTCTCTCTCTCTCTCTCTCACCCCCTGGCCTGCATACCCTCTCTCTCTCTCCCTCTCTCTCTCTCTCTCCCTCTCTCTCTCTCTCTTTCTCTCGCCCCCTGGCCTGCATCCCCTCTCTCCCTCTCTCTGTCTCTCTCTCGCCCCCTGGCCTGCATCCCCTCTCTCTCTCCCTCTCTCTCACCCCCTGGCCTGCATCCCCTCTCTCTCTCTCTCGCCCCCTGGCCTGCATCCCCTCTCTCTCTCCCTCTCTCTCTATCCCTCTCTCTCTCTCTCTCTCGCCCCCTGGCCTGCATCCCCTCTCTCCCTCTCTCTCTCTCTCGCCCCCTGGACTGCATCCCTTCTCTCTCCCTCTCGCCCCCTGGCCTGCATCCCCTCTCTCCCTCTCCCTCTCTCTCGCCCCCTGGCCTGCATCCCCTCTCTCTCCAGATTAGTGAATCCATGGCTGCCTGTCCTCTCTGTTGTGCATAAAGCATCACGCTAAGCCCACTACCGGGAAGTGGGCATGCCCTGTCCTCTAATGATGATTCTAGTATATTATAGGACCAGATTAGTAGGCAGACTGAGATACAGACATAGGCAGGAATGGTTGGAATCCCTTAGAATATAGAATAGCTGAAGAGCTTTGTTAATGTAATATCAGTATATTAGTGTAACTGCAAAGTGTTAGTATTATGTTATGATTCATTAAGAAACATTTTTGGAATGTTGGAATACAGTTAGGATTGTTGCCAGATAAACCAGATCAAAAAGAAGAATCAAATCATTTGAGTCGTGAGTCGTGTGTGTTGGACTTGTGTTGTTGTTGCCAGTGTTGTGTGGAGTCATCACATGGAACCATTAAGCCAGAGTTCTGTCCCTGGCTGTTCTTTCTGTTCTGGATGCAGAATGTTTGTGGTGTTACTAAGCAACATGCTTCTGAAGCAGAATACAGAATGAAGAACAGGGATTAGAGAAGTCCCTGGCTCCTCCTACTGACACCCTGCATTCCATCAGTCAGAACAACACCACCAACATATAGGCCTGTACAGCTAGCCGCTCACACACACACACACACACACACACACACACACACACACACACACACACACACACACACAAGCTGACATCCAGGTGCATGCATCATCTAACAACGAGGGTCTATTTAACCAATAACAGACATCTTGAACTGTGACATACGCTGAGAATACCAAACATCAGGATCACCTTCCTAATATTGAGTTGTCCCCTTTTGTCCTCAGAACAGCCTCAGTTCATCAGGCCATGGACTCGACAAGGTGTCGAAAGCGTTCCACAGGGATGTTGGCCCATGTTGACACCAAAGCTTCCCACGGTTGTGTCAAGTTGGCTGAATGTCCTTTGGGTGGTGGACCATTCTTGATACACACGGGAAACTGTTGAGCGTGAAAAACCCAGTGGCGTTGCAGTTCTTGTCACAAATGCAAGGCACCTGCTACCATAACCTGTTCAAAGGCATTAATATGTCCAACCCATCAACCCTCTGAATGGCATACATACACAATCCATGTCTCATGTCTCATCTCAATATTGTTTCAAGGTTTAAAATGTTTCTTTAACCTGTTTCCGCCCCTTCATCTACACTGACGGAAGTGGATTTAACAAGTGACATCAATAAGGGATCATAGCTTTCACCTGGATTAATCTGGTCAATGTCAGTGTTCTTAATGTTTTGTATTGTCAGTGTATCTTGACATCAATATTCAGCACCAGTCAAAACACACTACACACTCCCAATGCCACACATACACAGGACTAAAAGCATAGAAAGAATCAAAACATATTATCTGTAATGCCATCTGCGTTCTCCAGCTCTGTTCAGACGTCAGACAAAGAGCAGTTTGTGAGGCCATTTAGTGTTCTGATTTACCAAGCCTGACAACATGATGCAATTTGCACTTCTACTTCAAAAGCTTTGGGTTAATATTTCATGTGTTGTGGGGAAACACTTCGCCACAGAGTACTGCTGTAAACATTTAAAGGACAACTGACTAGTTAAGGATCATATCACATCGACCTTACCTGACACCCTAGACCCACTTCAATTTGCTTACCGCCACAATAGATCCACAGACGATGCAATCGCAATCACACTGCACACTGCACACTGCCCTGTCCCATCTGGACAAGAGGAATACCTATGTAAGAATGCTGTCCATTGACTACAGCTCAGCCTTCAACACCATAGTACCCTCCAAGCTCATCATTAAGCTCCAGGGCCCTGGGTCTGAACCCCGCCCTGTGCAACTGGGTCCTGGACTTCCTGAACGACCGCCCCCAGGTGGTGAAGGTAGGAAACAACACCTCCACTTTGCTGATCCTCAACACAGGGGCCCAACACAGGGGCCCTCTCCTGTACTCCCTGTTCACCCATGACTATGTGGCCACACACACATCCCACTCAATCATCAAGTTTGCAGACGACACAACAGTAGTAGGCCTGATTACCAACAATGAAGAGACGGTCTACAGGGAGGAGGTGAAGGCCCTGGTGGAGTGGTGCCTGGAAAACAACCTCTCCCTCAACGTCAGAAAAAAAACGAAGGAGATGATTGTGGACTTCAGGAAACAGCAGAGGGAGCACCCCCCCCCCCCCCATCCACATCCACATCCACATCGAAGGGACCGCAGTGGAGAAGGTGAAAAGCTTCATGTTCCTCGGCGTACACATCACTGACGATCTGAAATGGTCCACCCACACATACAGTGCCTCACCACAAGGGGCAACAGCGTCTTTTCAATCTCAGGAGGCTGAAGAAATTCGGCTTGGGCCCTAAGACCCTCACAAAATGTTTAAGATGCACAATGGAGAGCATCCTGTCGGGCTGTATCACCGCCTGGTACGGCAACTGCACCGCCCACAAACGCAGGGCTTTCCAGAGGGTAGTGAGGTCTGAACAACACATCACCGGGGGCACACTGCCTGCCCTCCAGGACACCTACAGCACCCGATGTCACAGAAAGGCCAAAAAGATCATCAAGGACAACAACCACCCGAGCCACGGCCTGTTCACCCCGCTATCATCCAGAAAGCGAGGTCAGTACAGGTGCATCAAAGCGGGGACAGAGAGATTGAAAAACAGCTTCCATCTGAAGGCCATCAGACTGTTAAATTGCCATCACTAGCCAGCTACCACCTGGTTACTCAACCCTGCACCTTAGAGGCTGCTGCCCTGTATACATAGACATGGAATCACTGGCCACTTTAAATGGAACCCTAGTCACTTTAATAATGTTTACATAATGCTTTACTCATCTCATATGTATATACTGTATTCTATTCAACTGTATTTTAGTCAGTAACCACTCCGACGTTGCTCATGCTACTATTTATAAATTGTATATAAACCCAGCATCGTGCGTTGCAGTTCTTGTCACAAACCAGTGTGTCTGACACCTACTACCATAACCTGTTCAAAGGCACTTAAATGTTTTGACCATTCATCCTCTGAATGGCACACATAAAAACCCATGAATCAATTGTTTCTTGGCTTAATTTTGTTTTTTTAACTCGTTTCCTCCCCTTCATCTACACTGACAGAAGTGGATTTAACAAGTGACATCAATAAGGGATCGTAGCTTTCACCTGGATACACCTGGTCAGCCGATGTCAGTGCTCTTAACACACTGACCACTTTAATAATGTTTACAGCCTGCTTTACTCATCTCATATGTACAGTTGAAGTCGGAAGTTTACACACACTTAGGTTGGAGTCATTAAAACTCGTTTTTCAACCACTCCACAAATTTCTTGTTAACAAACTATAGTTTTGGGAAGTCGGTTAGGACATCTAGTTTGTGCGTGACACAAGTAATTTTTCCAACAATTGTTTACAGACAGATTATTTCACTTATAATTCACTGTATCACAATTCTAGTGGGTCAGACGTTTACATACACTAAGTTGACTGTGCCTTTAAACAGCTTTGAAAATTCCAGAAAATGATGTCATGGCTTTAGAAGCTTCTGATAGGCTAATTGACATTGTTTGAGTCAATTGGAGGTGTATCTGTGGATGTATTTCAAGGCCTACCTTCAAACGAAGTGCCTATTTGCTTGTCATCATGGGAAAATCAAAAGAAATCAGCCAAAACTTCAGAAAAAAAATTGTGGACCTCCACAAGTCTGGTTCATCCTTGGGAGCAATCTCCAAACGCCTGAGGGTACCACGTTCATCTGTACAAACAATAATACGCAAGTATAAACACCATGGGACCACGCAGCCGTCATACTGCTCAGGAAGGAGACAGGTTCTGTCTCCTGGAGATGAACGTACTTTGGTGCGAAAGGTGCAAATCAATCCCAGAACAACAGCAAAAGGACCTTGTGAAGATGCTGGAGAAAACAGGTACAAAAGTATCTATATCCACAGTAAAACGAGTCCAATATCGACATAACCTGAAAGGCAGCTCAGCAAGGAAGAAGCCACCGCTCCAAAACCGCCAGACCACGATTTGCAACTGCACATGGGGACAAAGATTGTACTTTTTGGAGAAATGTCCTCTGGTCTGATAAAACAAAAATAGAACTGTTTGGCCAAAATGACCATTGTTATGTTTGAAGGAAAAAGGGGGAGGCTTGCGAGCCGAAGAACACGATCCCAACCGTGAAGCACGGGGGTGGCAGCATCATGTTGTGGGGGTGCTTTGCCGCAGGAAGGACTGGTGCCCTTCACAAAATAGATGGCAACATGAGGTAGGAAGAATATGTGTAAATATTGAAGCAACATCTCAAGACATCAGTCAGGAAGTTAAAGATTGGTCGCAAATGGGTCTTTCAAATGGACAATGACCCCAAGCATACTTCCAAAGTTGTGGCAAAATGACTTAAGGATAACAAAGTCAAGGTATCGGAGTGGCCATCACAAAGCCCTGACCTCAATCCCATAGAAAATTTGTGGGCAGAACTGAAAAAACGTGTGAGAGCAAGGAGGCCTACAAACCTGACTCAGTTACACCAGCTCTGTCAGGAGGAATGGGCCAAAATTCACCCAACTTATTGTGGGACGCTTGTGGAAGGCTACCCGAAACATTTGACCCAAGTTAAACAATTTAAAGGCAATGCTACCAAATACTAATTGAGTGTATGTAAACTTCTGACCCACTGGGAATGTGATGAAAGAAATAAAAGCTGAAATAAATCATTCTCTCTACTATTATTCTGACATTTCACATTCTTAAAATAAAGTGGTGATCCTAACTGACCTAAGACAGGGAATTAAATGTCAGGAACTGTGAAAAACTGAGTTTAAATGTATTTGGCTAAGCTGTATGTAAACTTCCGACTTCAACTGTATATACTGTATTCTATTATACTGTATTTTAGTCAACGTCACTCCGACATTGCTCATCCTAATATTTATTTATTTCTTCATTCAATTCTTTGACTTTTAGATGTGTTTGTATTCTTGTGAATTGTTAGATATTACTGCACTATTGGAGCTAGGAACACAAGCATTTCGCTACACCCGCAATAAAATCTGCTAAATATATGTATGTGACCAATAACATTTCATTTGATTTGATTTTGACACACGTCTACTATCTGTGAATAATTCAATACATGGACATTCCGTGGGTGGCTCATTACTAGGAAAATACATTACATCGAAATATCCTAAGTGAGGTGTGTAGACAGTATGGTATATATGATAATATTGCTTTGGTTGAGACAGGCAGCACGGCATTAAAACTGAATCAACAACATTCAATGGGAGGTAGATACATATATTTATCTTTTAAAGAAAGCTAGAGACTGAGAGAGACAGAGAAAGAGAGTGAGAGAGAGCGAGAGCAAGAGAGAGAAAGACAAGTGACATCAAAATGATCATTTTAAGCATACTTTGCAGCTATACATTGTTTTTTACATTTACAATATTTACAGACATTTGAATAAAACAAGCTTATAGGCCATTTTGGGTTCTGATGTGGTACGACGGTTGAACTAAACTCATGAGGCATTTATAAGTTGAATTCTTCATTAATAAATGAGTAGGCCTATTATTAATTTATATGTACAAAAATGGATGTAGAAACTGTGGACTGCCCCTTTAAAGAACTCAAAAAATGATGTATTTTATCCTAAACCGTTGGAGAATTACACAATCACAAAAACAACGGAATCAATATGGGTACAAATACTCTACTGTGGGTAGCAGCTGTCCTTCTGCCAATGCTAATAATATTTTCAGTTCACTCTGATTTTATTCAAAGGCAGAATTTACATTTTCTCAGTACGTCATGTTTTTTTTTTACATCATAAGGATTTTTAAAAAAAATGGTTTATAAAGTGCATTGTGAATCTTGAACACTAGATGGCAGTATACCTGGTACATACCGAACAACAAGGTGATTCAGAAATACTGACTCTCAGCCCATTCATACCGTAGGTCTGTGACGTAAACTGCCACTGCCTTGCATTTGTATGACTGGACGTGCTAAAGGTGGGTTTAACTATGAATGTTTAATAACGTCAGGACATACAGTACCAGTCAAAAGTTTGGACACACCTACTCATTCAAGGGTTTTTCTTTATTCGTACTATTTTCTACATTGTAGAATAATAGTGAAGACATCAACATTATGAAATAACACATACGGAATCATGTAGTAACCAAAAAAACGTTAAACATATCAAAATATATTTTAAATTAGAGATTTTTCAAAGTAGCCTCCCTTTGCCTTGATGACAGCTTTGCACACTGATGGCATTCTCTCAACCAGCTTCATGAGGTAGTCACCTGGAATACATTTGAATTAACAGGTGTGCTTTGCTAAAAATGTATTTGTGGAATTTCTTTCCTTCTTCATGCGTTTGAGCCAATCAGTTGTGTTGTGACATAGTAGGGGTGGTATACAGAAGATAGCCCTATTTGGTAAAAATCCAATTCCATATTATGGCAAGAACAGCTCAAATAATTAAAGAGAAATGACAGTCCATCATTACTTTAGCACATGAAGGTCAGTCAATGCGGAACATTTCAAGAACTTTGAAAGTTTCTTGAAGCGCAGTCGCAAAAGCCATCAAGCTCTATGGTGAAACTGTCTCTCATGAGGACCGCCACAGGAAAGGAAGACCCAGAGTTACCACTGCTGCAGAGGACAAGTTCATTAGAGTTAACTGCACCTCAGATTGCAGCCCAAATAAATGCTTCACAGAGTTCAAGTAACAGACAAAGCTCAACATCAACTGTTCAGAGGAGACTGCGTGAATCAGACCTTCATGGTCGAATTTCTGCAAAGTAACCACCACTAAAGGACACCAATAAGAAGTACTGACTTGCTTGTGGAAAGAAACACGAGCAATGGACATTAGACCGGTGGAAATCTGTCATTTGTTCTGAAGAGTCCAAATTTGAGATTTTTGGTTCCAACCGCCGTGTCTTTGTGAGATGCAGAGTAGGGGAATGGATGATCTCCCCATGTGTGATTCCCACCGTGAAGCATGGAGGAGGAGGTGTGATGGTGTGGGGGTGCTTTAATGGTTACACTGTCTGTGATTTATTTAGAATTCAAGGCAAACTTAACCAGCATGGCTAACACAGCATTCTGCAGCAATACACCATCCCATCTGGTTTGCGCTTAGTAGAACTATCATTTGTTTTTCAACAGGACAATGACCCAACACACCTCCAGGCTGTGTAAGGGCTATTTGACCAAGAAGGAAAGTGATGGAGTGCTGCGTCAGATGACCTGGCTTCCACAATCACCCGACCTCAACCCTTTCGAGATGGTTTGGGATTATTTGGACCGCAGAGTGAAGGAAAAGCAGCCAACAAGTGCTCAGCATATGTGGGAACTCCTTCTGTTGGAAAAGCATTCCAGATGAAGGTGGTTGAGTGAGCAAAGCTGTCATCAAGGCAAAGGGTGGCAACTTTGAAGAATCTAAAATCTAAAATATTTTTTTTATTTGTTTAACACTTTTTTGGTTACTACATGATTCCATATGTGTTATTTCATAGTTTTGATGTCTTCACTAATATTCTACAATGTAGAAAATAGTAAAAATAAAGAAAAACCCTTGAATGAGCCTGGTCCTATATTAGTTTGTGTTGTATTGCCACCTCCATTGCTGTCATTGTCAATCCAAATCAATGGAGTGCACTAAAACACCTGGGACCAGGCTAGTGAAAACAAAAGGCTGCCAAGAGTAGAGAGAGAGAGATCATGAGCAGATGGGCTCTGCATTTTTCAGCATATTTTTAATAAAAAAAGATTTAGAGTAAGATAAACTTGGATTTTTCCACAAGGACATATAAAGGATACTACCCTCCACAACATAACCTTCACTATGTCACCAGGACATATACAGGATACTACCCTCCACAACATAACCTTCACTATGTCACCAGGCCATATACAGGATACTAACCTCCACAACATAACGTTCACTATGTCACCAGGACATATACAGGATACTACCCTCCACAACATAACCTTCACTATGTCACCAGGACATATACAGGATACTACCCTCCACAACATAACCTTCACTATGTCACCAGGACATATACAGGATACTACCCTCCACAACATAACCTTCACTATGTCACCAGGACATATACAGGATACTACCCTCCACAACATAACCTTCACTATGTCACCAGGACATATACAGGATACTACCCTCCACAACATAACCTTCACTATGTCACCAGGACATATACAGGATACTACCCTCCACAGCATAACCTTCACTATGTCACCAGGACATATACAGGATACTACCCTCCACAACATACCATCCACTATGTCACCAGGACATATACAGGATACTACCCTCCACAGCATAACCTTCACTATGTCACCAGGACATATACAGAATACTACCCTCCACAACAGAGCTGGGGAACAGACAGATATAGGGAAGGAAATAACACAGGTGATTGAGTCCAGGTGAGTCCAATGAATCGCTGATGCGCATGACGAGGGAAGCAGGTTGGCGTAATGACGGTGGCAGGAGTGTGAGGTGCTGGGCAGCCTGGCGCCCTTGGGCGCCAAGGAGGGAGAGCAGGAGCAGGCGTGACATTACCACCCCTCGCCCCTCCCCACCCGGCGTCCCACCTGGGCGAGCCTGACGGGCCGGCCGAGGCATGGGTGCTGGACAAGCCGGCTGGGGCGTAGAAGCCCGACGAACCAGCAGAGGAGTGGGAGTCTGGCGAACCGCCTGAGGCGTGGGAGCCTGACGATCCGGTTGTGGCGTAAAGCCTGATGATCCCGCTGGGACATGGAAGCCTGGCAAGCCGGCTGAAATGTGGGAGCCTGATGATCCAGCTGAGGCGTAAAACCCTGACGATCCGGCTGAGAAATGACGTTGGATGAGAGCCTGCCAAGCCAACCGGGGCAAAGAAACCTCTCAAGCCAGCTAGGGCGTGAAAGCCCGATGAGCCGGCTGAGGCATACCCGGATCCATCGATGGCGGCCCCCGGACCCGACGTCACCACCAACCGAAACGCCAGCACTCCCCGATGCTTCGTTTGATGGCTTCTGCATTCTGTAAGAACTGACGCTGGAGATGAGAAGCAGGTACGGAGTGTGAACATTTAATTTACACAGACATGGAACAGGACAGAACCGGGTAATACAAAGACATATGACAATTAATGCAGAAGCGGGGAACAGAGCTGGGGAACAGACAGATATAGGGGAGGAAATACACAGGTGATTGAGTCCAAGTGAGTCCAATGAATCGCTGATGCCCGTGACGAGGAAAGCAGGTATGCGTAATGATGGTTGCAGGACTGCGTAGTGCAGGGCAGCCTGGCGCTCGTAGGGAGAGCGGGAGCAGGCGTGACAAAGGTATGACTCCAAACACCCAGAAAAGGCTTCTCTCCTTGATGTTATCCTCACAAATGATCCTGATAAATATCAGTCTGGTGTTTTCTGTAATGACCTTAGTGATCACTGTTTTACAGCCTGTGTTCGTAATGGCTGCTCAGTGAAACAACCTGTCCTGATTTGTCACAGATGCTTGCTAAAAAACTTTAATGAGCAAGCCTTCCTTCATGACCTGGACCCTGGAAATTGGTATAGAATCAGCTTGATCCCCCTCTGTCAAAGATTATTTTTTATCTTTTCAGTGCTATTGTTAACAAGCACGGCCCCATAAAGAAAATGAGAATTAAAAACAAGTTCAGCTCCTGGTTTGACTGTGATCTGGCAGAGTTACTCCACCTCAAGAATTCCATTTGGCACACGCATACTCAGGCTGTCTGGCTCTTGTTCAGGCAAATGAGAAACAAGTATACTCAGGCTGGCTGGCTGTCATTCAGGCATATAAGAAACAAGTATACTCAGGCTGACTGGCTGTCATTCAGGCATATGAGAAACAAGTATACTCAGGCTGACTGGCTGTCATTCAGGCATATGAGAAACAAGTATACTCAGGCTGACTGGCTGTCATTCAGGCATATGAGAAACAAGTATACTCAAGCTGGCTGGCTGTCATTCAGGCATATGAGAAACAAGTATACTCAGGCTGACTGGCTGTCATTCAGGCATATGAGAAACAAGTATACTCAAGCTGACTGGCTGTCATTCAGGCATATGAGAAACAAATATACTCAGGCTGGCTGGCTGTCATTCAGGCATATGAGAAACAAGTATACTCAGGCTATCCAGAAGTTAGTTACTTTAAGGTTGCTGTTCTCTCTCTGTGGGTCTAACCCCAAGAAGTTCTGGAAAACGGTGGAAGACCTGGAGAATAAACCCTCCTCCTCACAGCTGCCCATGTCCCTTAATGTTGATGATGTGGTTGTTAATGAGAAGGAGCACATGGCTGAGCTCTTTAATCACCACTTCATTAAGCCAGGATTCCTATTTGACTCAGCCATGCCTCATTGCCCGTCCAACATTTCCTCATCTCCCCACGTCTTCTAAAAGGACTAGCTCTGAAGTTCCTTTCTCTTTCTGCCCCGCTACAAAGTTTCTCCCTGCAGGCGGTCACTGAGTCCGAGGTGCTAGAGGAGCTCCTGAAACTTGACCCCAAACAACATCTGGGTCAGATGGTTTAGACCCTTTCTTCTTTAAGGTTGCTGCCCCTATCATCACCAAGCCTATCTCCGACCTTTTTAACCTGTCTCTCCTTTCTGGGGAGGTTCCCAGTGCTTGGAAGGCAGCCACGGTGCGCCCTTTATTTAAAGGGGGAGATCAAGCTGATCCTAACTGTTTATAGGCCAATTTCTATTTTGCCCTGTTTATCAAAAGTGTTGGAAAAACTTAATAATCAACTGACTGGCTTTCTTGATATCTATAGTATTCTCTCTGGTATGCAATCTGGGTTCCGCTCAGGTTATGGATGTGTCACTGCAAGATTCTAAATTATGTCACCATTGCCATTGATTCTAAGCAATGTTGTGCTGCTATTTTTTATTGACTTGGCCAAAGCTTTTGATATGGTAGACCATTCCATTCTTGTGGGCCGGCTAAGGAGTATTGTTGTCTCTGAGGGGTCTTTGGCCTGGTTTGCTAACAATCTCTCTCAAAGGTGCAGTGTAAAAAGTCAGAACATCTGCTGTCTCAGCCACTGCCTGTCACCAAGGGAGTGTCCCAAGGCTCGATTCTTGGCCGCACGCTCTTCTCAATTTACATCAACAACATAACTCAGGCAGTAGGAAGCTCTCTCATCCATTTATATGCAGATGATACAGTCTTATACTCAGCTGGACCGTCCTGGGATTTTGTGTTAAACGTTCTACAACAAGGCTTTCTTAGTGTCCAACAAGCTTTCTCTACCCTTAACCTTGTTCTGAACACCTCCAAATCAAAGGTCATGTGGTTTGGTAAGAAGAATGCCCCTCTCCCCACAGGTGTGATTACTACCGCTGAGGGTTTAGAGCTTGAGGTAGTCACCTCATACAAGTATTTGGGAGTATGACTAGATGGTACACTGTCCTTCTCTCAGCACATATCAAAGCTGCAGAAGAAAGTTAAATCTAGACTTGGTTTTCTCTATCGTAATCGCTCCTCTTTCACCCCAGCTGCCAAACTAACCCTGATTCAGATGACCATCCTACCCAGATTCTGGAGTCGTAATTTATAGAGGTCAGGGTGCTCTCTAGCAGCTAGATGTTCGGCCATCAGATGTGCCACCAATGCTCCTTATAGGACACATCACAGCACTCTATACTCCTCTGTAAACTGGTCATCTCTGTATACCCGTCGCAAGATCCACTGGTTGATGCTTATTTATAAAACCCTCTTAGGCCTCACTCCCCCCTATCTGAGATACCTACTGCAGCCCTCATCCTCTACATACAACACACGTTCTGTCCCCAAAGCACATACATCCCTGGGTCACTCCTCTTTTCAGTTCACTGCAGCTAGCGACTGGAACAAGCTGCAACAAACACTCAAACTAGACACTTTAACTCAATATCTTCATTCAAAGACTCAATCATGGACACTTACTGACAGTTGTGGCTGCTTCACGTGTGTATTGCTGTCTTTACCTTCTTGCCTTTGTGCTGTTGTCTATGCCCAATCATGTTTGTACCATGTTCTGTGCTTCTATTATGTTGTGTTGTTACCATGTTGTTGTCATGTGGTTTTGCCTTGCTATGTTGTTGTCTTAGGTCTCTCTTTATGTAGTGTTGTGGTGTCTCTCTTGTCGTGATGTGTGCTTTGTCCTATTCTTTTTTATTTTATCCCAGCCCCCGTCCCCGCAGGAGGTCTTTTGCCTTTTGGAAGGCCATCGTTGTAAATAAGAACTGAATTGCCTAGTTAAATAAAGGTCAAAAAATAAAAAACCCTGATGTGACAAACATTAATGGATCTGCTAAAATGTTCAATAGTGGCAATAGTTATACCATATTAGTTATAATGAGCATGTCAACAGAACAGCTGCTAACGTTACCAGTACTGCGCAGACTCCTTCCCTCATTAATGCATCCTTACAGAGTCTCCCAGACCCTACTCTGCTAAATACCTACAGGCACTAAACCAAACCACTTAGGAGGAAAACACTCAGATAGTTGTTGGAGCAGAAAATCCTCTCAAGAAAGACACATATTTATCCCCTTACACCGTGTCCATGGTAACCACTTTAGTGTGTTGTTTGTTTATTTCTCATCAGTGAAGAATAATACTCAACATCAACAACAACAATTGTATCACGAATTGTATCACGAACACAGTACACACCACTATTCTGCCTTTACAAAGGTACTATTCTGCCTTTAAAAAGGTACTGCACAAAGTACAAAGTATTTCTGAGTATTTGTTTGAAACTAGAGCCTTTTTATCATTCATGACGCAAACTAGAAACAAAATGCTTCCCCTAAAAACTCTGGTTCCTTTCTTCCCTCTATTATCTGGGCATCCTGCCCACTCTTACATAAATACACTGGACAGCATGGGCCCTGTGAAATACACTGGACAGCGTGAACCCTGTAGAATACACTGGACAACATGGGCTGTTTAGAATACACTGGACAGCAGGGGCCCTTTATAATACACTGGACAGCATGGGCCCTTTATAATACACTGGACAGCAGGGGCCCTTTATAATACACTGGACAGCATGGGCCCTTTAGAATACACTGGACAGCATGGGCCCTTTAGAATACACTGGACAGCGTGGGCCCTGTGGAAGATATTGGACAGCGTGGGCCCTGTGGAATGGTATATAAGGCTTTGGTGACAAAACGGATGGCACTGTGATAGACTACATCCAATGCATAGACTTGAGTAGACTTGACAGAAATAGTAGTAAAAGGGGAAAATTGAACTGTTGTGGCAGACATATCTAGTAAAAAGGTTGGATTACAAAATGAAAAAGATTTGGCTGCAGAATGTGTTGTGTAGCATTGATGCGATGATGCTGTTGGTCTGATCGAGGCGTGAGCCAAAGCATATAAAACACTGGGGTTGTGTGATAAACCAGAAAGTGACAGAGACGGAAGAGTGAAGAGAGTGAAGTAAAAGACTCCATCACTATTTGATCATATCTGATGGGTAGTCAGGAAGCTATGCCAGACTGGGGTTGTGGTAGCTACACTACAAACCAGGGAGTGACTCACTCACTCACACACACACACACACACACACACACGCGCATCCACACACACAAACACGCACACACACACACAGTGACCGACACTAACATATGAGACACGTGTGTGTGTGTGTGTGTGTGTGTGTGTGTGTGTGTGTGTGTGTGTGTGTGTGTGTGTGTGTGTGTGTGTGTGTGTGTGTGTGTGTGTGTGTGTGTGTGTGTGTGTGTGTGTGTGTGTGTGTGTGTGTGTGTGTGTGTGGGGGCGATGGTTGATTGGTACCTGAACTGAGCAGGCTGTTTGTTTAGGAGGGGATTAGGGTTGCATTGGGCCCCTCATGCACATACACACACACACACACACACAAACGCAAACGCGCAAACACACACACACGCACACACACAATCACACAAAGACCAGCTGGATCCACTGGCCGGCTGAGACCAGCTGGATCCACTGGCCGGCTGAGACCAGCTGGATCCACTGGCCGGCTGAGACCAACTGGATCCACTGGCTGGCTGAGACCAGCTGGATCCACTGGCCGGCTGAGACCAGCTGGATCCACTGGCCGGCTGAGACAAGCTGGATCCACTGGCCGGCTGAGACAAGCTGGATCCACTGGCCGGCTGAGACCAGCTGGATCCACTGGCCGGCTGAGACCAGCTGGATCCACTGGCCGGCTGAGACCAGCTGGATCCACTGGCTGGCTGAGACCAGCTGGATCCACTGGCCGGCTGAGACCAGCTGGATCCACTGGCTGGCTGAGACAAGCTGGATCCACTGGCCGGCTGAGACCAGCTGGATCCACTGGCCGGCTGAGACCAGCTGGCTTTGTTCAGAATGCATCTCATCACACAAGAACACACACACACACCTCACACATCTACTGCAGTCTGTCTGTCAGTAGCTACAGCGTAGGGCTCTCTCAAACGGACAGAATGACACACAGGAGGAAAGGGTGGAGGGATGGTACAGTGATGGTGGCGTGATAGTGCAGTGATGGTGAAGTGATGGTGCAGTGAGGGTGGTGTGATGGTGCAGTGATGGTGTAGTGATGGTGCAGTGATGGTGGAGTGATGGTGCAGTGATGGTGCAGTGATGGTGCAGTGATGGTGGTGTGATGGTGCAGTGATGGTGTAGTGATGGTGCAGTGATGGTGCAGTGATGGTGTAGTGATGGTGGTGTAATGGTGGAGTGATGGTGCAGTGATGGTGTAGTGATGGTGGTGTAATGGTGGGGTGATGGTGCAGTGATGGTGGCGTGATGTGATGGTGCGGTGATGGTGAGGTGATGGTGACGTGATGGTGGAGTGATGGTGGAGTGATGGTGGAGTGATGGTGCAGTGATGGTGGAGTGATGGTGCAGTGATGGTGGAGTGATGGTGACGTGATGGTGGAGTGATGGTAGAGTGATGGTGGAGTGATGGTGAAGTGATGGTGGCGTGATGGTGGCGTGATGGTATAGTGATGGTTTAGTGATGGCAGGGGTGATGGTGGTGTAATGATGGCGTAATGGTGCAGTGACGGTGGAGTGACGGTGCAGTGATGGTGGCGTGATGGTGCAGTGATGGTGGCGTGATGGTGGAGTGATGGTGTAGTGATGGTGTGTGGTGGTGCAGTGATGGTGGAGAGATGGTGTAGTGATGGTGGAGTGATGGTGGAGTGATGGTGTAGTGATGGTGGAGTGATGGTGGAGTGATGGTGACGTGATGGTGGAGTGATGGTAGAGTGATGGTGGAGTGATGGTGCAGTGATGGTGGCGTGATGGTGGTGTGATGGTATAGTGATGGTTTAGTGATGGCAGGGGTGATGGTGGTGTAATGATGGCGTAATGGTGCAGTGACGGTGGAGTGACGGTGCAGTGATGGTGCGTGATGGTAGAGTGATGGTGTAGTGATGGTGCGTGGTGGTGCAGTGATGGTGGAGTGATGGTGTAGTGATGGTGGAATGGAGGGTACGATTGTTTTTCCACTGATGTGTGTTTTTAAATAGAGAATAATGGAAGTAGACAGACAGAGTAATCCTATTCCACTGTCATTCTAAACATCAACAACAATCCAACGGTTTGGCAGTTTAACTGTGCAGAGGCAACGCTACAGAATCCAATACCAGAGGGAAATACTACTGTACTGTCTATACAGCCATGGACAGAAAAAGCAACGGTTCTGCAGTTTTTTATGCAAAACCCCGTTCTACTGCAAAGAGAAAGTGTGTCAGTTCACAGAAGTTCAGGGGAGATGGATAGATAGAGAGTTAAACTAAGCTGTAAAATGGACACTGTGTGAATACATGCGCAGCAGCAGTTGCTTATATTGGCCAGGCCACCGTCTCTCCTTCTCACGACAACACAACATTGGTGGCGGGATGAAAGATGAGATGTGATTGGTGGTGGAATGGAAGATGAGACGGGATTGGTGGTGGGATGGAAGATGAGATGTGATTGGTGGTGGGACGGAAGATGAGATGGGATTGGTGGTGGTGGGACTCAAGATGAGATGTGATTGGTGGTGGGATGGAAGATGAGATGTGACTGGTGGTGGGATGGAAGATGAGATGTGATTGGTGGTGGAATGGAAGATGAGATGGGATTGGTGGTGGGACAGAAGATGAGATGTGATTGGTGGTGGGACGGAAGTTGAGATGTGATTGGTGGTGGGACAGAAGATGAGATGGGATTGGTGGTGGGATGGAAGATGAGATGTGATTGGTGGTGGGATGGAAGATGAGATGTGATTGGTGGTGGGATGGAAGATGAGATGTGATTGGTGGTGGGACGGAAGATGAGATCTGATTGGCGGTGGGATGGAAGATGAGATGTGACTGGTGGTGGGATGGAAGATGAGATGTGATTGGTGGTGGAATGGAAGATGAGATGGGATTGGTGGTGGGACAGAAGATGAGATGTGATTGGTGGTGGAATGGAAGATGAGATGGGATTGGTGGTGGGACAGAAGATGAGATGGGATTGGTGGTGGGATGGAAGATGAGATGTGATTGGTGGTGGGATGGAAGATGAGATGTGATTGGTGGTGGGATGGAAGATGAGATGTGATTGGTGGTGGGATGGAAGATGAGATGGGATTGGTGGTGGGACGGAAGATGAGATGTGATTGGTGGTGGGATGGAAGATGAGATGTGATTGGTGGTGGTGGGATGGAAGACGAGATGGGATTGGTGGTGGGACGGAAGATGAGATGTGATTGGTGGTGGGACGGAAGATGAGATGTGATTGGTGGTGGGACGGAAGATGAGATGGGATTGGTGGTGGGATGGAAGATGAGATGTGATTGGTGGTGGAATGGAAGATGAGATGGGATTGGTGGGACGGAAGATGAGATGTGATTGGTGGTGGGACGGAAGTTGAGATGGGATTGGTGGGACGGAAGATGAGATGTGATTGGTGGTGGGACGGAAGATGAGATGTGATTGGTGGTGGGACGGAAGATGAGATGTGATTGGTGGTGGGATGGAAGATGAGATGGGATGGCCTGACCTGCCTGGAGAAAAGCCTTTTCACTCTCAGAACCCATAGGTTCTGCTGCTGTATGGTGGTTCTATAGCCCTGCCCGTTGTCTTGTTGTGTGGTGTTGGTGAGGTGCTCTGCAGCTGGGACCTGAGCTAGGAGGGGGGGGGGGGGGGGGGGGGGGGCAGGGACTGGGTCAGAAGGGGAAAATTACAGAGGCGAGCCAATATCATCGTGAGGAAAGCAGAGGGGATTTTGAAATATGAAGGAAGGGATATATAAATATCAAAGGCCATCTATCTCTTCCTCTAATCTGTGGTAGTCCATGGAAAATGGAAGTGTGTGTGTATCCAGTACGTAACACCTTACTCATAGAGACACGCGCTGTACCCTCAGCCATATATGACTGACAGCAGTGGCACACAGATTATGTGAGTTCAGACCATACACACACACACACACACACACACACACACACACACACACACACACACACAGTAGGATTAGGAGTGAGCAGAGGATGATGTAACCAACCAGGGACTCCAGCCATATGTCATCCTAATGTCCATGACCGTATATCCTACTCATGGTTCTGTGCTGCATGTGCATCCTCATAGTTTCTGTACTCTCTGAGCAGAGATCCTGTTCCTAAAAGAATCTCATCTGAGAATAGTTTTACTTTTATTAAACCTGAAAGGGTGGCAAAGTTACAGGCCATTTACTTTAATCAAGATGCTATTTCTGTCGTAGAGGAGCAGAAACAAAGAGATTGGGAGATGGATTGAAAGAGAGAGAGAGAGAGAGAGAGAGAGAGAGAGAGAGAGAGAGAGAGAGAGAGAGAGAGAGAGAGAGAGAGAGAGAGAGAGAGAGAGAGAGAGAGAGAGAGAGAGAGAGAGAGAGAGAGAGAGAGAGAGAGAGAGAGAGAGAGAGAGAGAGAGAGAGAGAGAGAGAGAGAGAGAGAGAGAGAGAGAGAGAGAGAGAGGAGACAAAGGGGGTAGAGAGAGGGGGAGGGGTAGAGAGAGAGAGGGTAGAGAGAGAGGGGGAGGGGTAGAGAGAGAGAGAGGGTAGAGAGAGAGGGGGTAGAGAGAGGTTAGAGATAGATGGGGGGTTAGAGAGAGAGAGAGAGAGGGTAGAGAGATAGAGAGAGGGAGAGAGAGAGAAAAAAGGGGGTAGAGAGAGAGGGGGTAGAGAGAGGGGGGGTTAGAGAGAGAGAGAGAGAGACGGTAGAGAGAGAGAAAGAGAAGGGGGGTAGAGAGAGAGAGGGGGTAGAGAGAGGGGGGTTAGAGAGAAAGAGAGAAAGAGGGTAGAGAGAGAGGGGGTAGAGAGGGGGGGGTAGAGATAGAGGGTAGAGAGAGAGAGAAAGAGGGGGGGTAGAGAGAGAGAGAGAGAGAGAGAGAGAGAGAGAGAGAGAGAGAGAGAGAGAGAGAGAGAGAGAGAGAGAGAGAGAGAGAGAGAGAGAGAAAATGAAAATATCCCCTCATCCAGCTGGGGCTGAGTTCACAAACCTGTTCTACTAACACACTGAAGCCTCAGGACCAGAACATCCATTCGATCAGAATAAACCAAATTACAACACAGTCAAAACAAAACTATATTGCTTATTGGGAAACACAAGCACAAACACAAAGCAAAATGCAGTGCTATCTGGCCCTAAATCAACAGTACACCGTGGCAAACTATTTTACCATGGTTATTGATCAAAACCTTAGAAAAACCTTTAACAAGGTATAGGCTCAGTGAGCACAGCCTTGCAGGAAATGCAACCACTGCACAGCAACAGAACCTGAGACAGAGCTGCATTTCCTGACAAAATGTAAAAATATTAAAACAATTAGAGATTGTAATTTCCCCAAATTTGAAACCTTTATTCAAGGTTTCAAAGACCTCTCTGATGAGAATAGGCTACCCGTCCTGTTGGGGGAGGACGCAGAGAGCTGTGGGTTGGCAGCGCACTACAATGCTGCCTGCCATAAGATGAGGGACAGTGTCTGACAGACCAATCAACCTGCACATGTCCTCTACTGTATGCTTATTGTTATTGTTCAATGTGTTGGTTATTTTGACCCTTTGTTATTGTTGTTACTGTTGTTCCGTTGACAATTTTGATTCTTATTATTTTCATATTGTAAATATCCAAAGTAAGATATATTACGTCATGCCAATATCTTCTTAATTTTGGGGGGGATTCTAATTATTATTATTTTTTTTATTCACCACTTTTACTCCCCAATTTCATGGTATCCAATTGGTAGTTACAGTCTCATCGCTGCAACTCCCGTACGGACTCGGGAGAGGCGAAGGATGAGAACCGTGCGTCCTCCGAAACACGACCCAACCCAACCAAGACGCACTGCTACAATGCCCACTTAACCTGGAAGCCAACCGCACCAACGTGTTGGAGGATACACCGTACACCTGGTGACCGTGTCAGCGTGCACTGCGTCCGGTCCACCACAGGAGTCGCTAGTGTGCGATGGGACAAGGACATCCCTGCTGGCCAAACCCTCCCTTAACCCGGACGACGCTGGGCCAATTGTGTGCCGCCCCATAGGTCTCCCGGTCGCGGCCCGGCTGCGACAGAGCCCGGACTCCCAACCCAGAATCTCTAGTGGCACAGCAAGCACTGCGATGCAGAGCCTTAGACCACTGCGCCACTCGGGAGGCCCAATAAAGAACATTTAATTGAATAGAGAGAGAAAGAGAGAAAGAAAGAGAGAGAGAGAGAGAGAGAGAGAGAGAGAAAGAGAGAGAGAGAGAGAGAGAGAGAGAGAGAGAGAGAGAGAGAGAGAGAGCGAGAGCGAGAGCGAGAGCGAGAGAGAGAGAGAGAGAGAGAGAGAGAGAGAGAGAGCGAGAGCGAGAGAGCGAGAGAGCGAGAGAGCGAGAGAGAGAGAGAGAGAGAGAGAGAGAGAGAGAGAGAGAGAGAGAGCGAGAGAGAGAGAGAGAGAGAGAGAGAGAGAGAGAGAGAGAGAGAGAGAGAATGGTATTTATTATAGGCCTAATTCTATTATAAAGTGGATAGGTATTGCTGCACATCCTTTCAGTCAAAGGATTCATACTCTGTCAGTTTGTGAGTGGCTGGCAACACCAAGCCACTGGAAGCCGAAGCCAGTATTCTTAGCCTGACTCTGCTATAGCTGGGACAAGGAGGTCCAGCCAGTGTTAACCAGGCCGGGTTGAAGCAAGGCATGCATACAGGATCTCTAGTTATTCACAGCAGCAGAGTTAAACATAGAACACAGCATTACACTTCACTGCCTCTCTGCCCTCTCTCCATTCCTGCCTGCCTCCCTCCCTCCCTCCCTCCATCTCCAGCCTCCGTGCTCTGTCCTGTCTCCCTGCCTCCCTCTCTCCCTGTCCTACCCTGCCTACCTGCCTCCCTCTCTCCCTGCCCTGCCCTGCCCTGCTCTGCCTGTATGCTTGCCTGCCTCCCTGCCTGTCTGCCTCCCTCCCAGCCCTGTCTGCTGTCTGCCTCCCTCCCTCTCTCCCTGTCCTACCACCTGCCTCTCTCGCTCGCTCGCTCTCCTGCCCTGCTCTGCCTGCATGCCCCCCACGCTTGCTGCCTGTCTGTCTGTGCCTGTAGCAGAACTGAACAGAACTAAGGAAACACAGCTTGCAAACAGCTCCCAATCAGCTACAGGGAAGTGGGACAAAGACTCAGCCGCCAGCTTTATACCTCAGACCCCAGCACTATACCTCAGCCCTATACCGCAGCCCTTAGCCCTATACCTCAGCCCAATATCTCAGCCCCCAGCCCTATACCTCAGCCCTATATCTCAGCCCCCAGCTCTATACCTCAGCCCTCAGCCCTATACCTCAGCCCTATATCTCAGCCCTCAGCCCTATATCTCAGCCCTCAGCCCTATACCTCAGCCTTATACCTCAGCCCTCAGCTCTATACCTCAGCCCTATACCTCAGCCCTCAGCCCTATACCTCAGCCCTCTACCTCAGCCCTCAGCTCTATACCTCAGCCCTCAGCCCTATACCTCAGTCCCCAGCCCTATACCTCAGCCCCCAGCCCTATACCTCAGCCCCCAGCCCTATACCTCAGCCCCCAGCCCTATACCTCAGCCCTATATCTCAGCCCCCAGCCATATACCTCAGCCCTATAGCCCCCAGCCCTATACCTCAGCCCTATACCTCAGCCCCCAGCCCTATACCTCAGCCCTATATCTCAGCCCCCAGCCCTATACCTCAGCCCTATAGCCTCCAGCCCTATACCTCAGCCCTATACCTCAGCCCCTAGCCCTATACCTCAGCCCCCAGCTCTATACCTCAGCCCCCAGCCCTATACCTCAGCCCTCAGTCATATACCTCAGCCCTCTGCCCTATACCTCAGCCCCCAGCTCTATACCTCAGCCCCCAGCCCTATACCTCAGCCCGCAGTCATATACCTCAGCCCTCTGCCCTATACCTCAGCCCGCAGTCATATACCTCAGCCCCCTGCCCTATACCTCAGCCCCCAGCCCTATACCTCAGCCCTATACCTCAGCCCCCTGCCCTATACCTCAGCCCTATACCTCAGCCCCATGCCCTATACCTCAGCCCCCAGCCCTATACCTCAGCCCTATACCTCAGCCCCCAGCCCTATACCTCAGCCCCCAGCCCTGGCCCCAGCTACAACCTATACCCTAGCCCCGTGCCGGCCTTGGCCCCAGCTACAACCTATACCCTAGCCCCGTGCCCGGCCCTGGCCCCAGCTACAACCTATACCCTAGCCCCGTGCCCGGCCCTGGCCCCAGCTACAACCTAGCCCCGTGCACGGCCCTGGCCCCAGCTACAACCTATACCCTAGCTCCGTGCCGGCCCTGGCCCCAGTTACAACCTATACCCTGCCAGGGTCCCAAAGGCCAGAGCCAAATGAAGAGCAGCTAGGCCTCTTCTTTCTCTCCATTGACTACCACAGCTCTGATTGACAGCTGGAGTCTACAGTGTGAATAGTCAATGCAGCTTGGGGACGTGGAGCCATTAAAGACCCAGTTACATGGAGTAGCACTTCAGCTCTTCTAGGCTGTGTCCCAAATATAACCTTATTCCCTACTTATTACCTATGGACCCTGGTCAAAAGTAGTGCACTATATAGGCAATAGGGTTCCATTTGGGACGCGGACATCCTCCCCTCTCCTCTGGAATACAGCAGAGCTCTGTACAGCACTGTAATGATTACACATTTCACCAAGTACTTGGTATGGATCTTAAAGCATGAATAATGTCCGATGTCATTGTAACTCAAGGGGGGAAAACATTCTGGGTTAGATACGGAGCAGAGCTGACAAAACTGGCAAGTAGTACTAGTACTGAGAGGCCATTGTGCTGTGTGCAGTAACCATAGTAACATAACCATTGTGCTGTGTACAGTAACCATAGTAACCATAACCATTGTCATGTGTGCAGTAACCATAGTAACCATAACCATTGTGCTGTGTACAGTAACCGTAGTAACCATAACCAGTGTGCTGTGTACAGTAACCATAGTAACCATAACCATTGTGCTGTGTACAGTAACCATAGTAACCATAGTGCTGTGTACAGTAACCATGTCCATTGCAGTTGGCAAATCATAATATGTTAAAGGAGAAATCTGCAGTTATGCAGAATTAGTTTACAATTACATTATTCACAAATATTAGAGTATTGTGGACTCTGATGGGATACGACAGTTGAACTAAGCTCATGGGGCATTTCTAAGTTATATTCTTCAAGAATATATGGGTATATTGTTAATTTAAAGGCCTAAAAATGTATGTAGGAATCCCAGATTGCACCTTTAAGGAATCCTAGCATTACTATTTGACAGTGTTTTCTTCTCTGTAGCCAGGCAGAAGAGTCCTCTAGTCACAGTGGCCCAGGCAGCGTTGTCCTGTGGGAGGGATTGTCTGAACTTTAGAAATAGAATTACTAGAGCAGTCGTCCCCATTCAAATGCATGTGCTATGATTAGTGGACCGGCCAATGGTTTTAACACAAGAGGATTATGATGGAGAATACAACACTGATAGCCAGGCCAGGGTTGGGCAAACCACAGCTACATCTCCCTTTCTTCTGGTCCCAAAGAAGTTGTGACCAGATTAAGGCTAGCTGAACGTTACTAACAAACATTCTGTCCAGATAATCTCTTCAAATGAATTGTATTACACACCGTCTTATCACAGCACTGACTGACCACTGGCCGACCCAACTCCCTTACCAAAATGGCTGACCACTGACCTACCCAACTCCCTTACAAAAATGGCTGACCACTGACCTACCAACTCCCTTACCAAAATGGCTGACCACTGACCTACCAACTCCCTTACCAAAATGGCTGACCACTGACCTACCCAACTCCCTTACCAAAATGGCTGACCACTGACCTACCAACTCCCTTACCAAAATGGCTGACCACTGACCTACCAACTCCCTTACCAAAATGGCTGACCACTGACCTACCAACTCCCTTACCAAAATGGCTGACCACTGACCTACCCAACTCCCTTACCAAAATGGCTGACCACTGACCTACCCAACTCCCTTACCAAAATGGCTGACCACTGACCTACCAACTCCCTTGCCAAAATGGCTGACCACTGACCTACCCAACTCCCTTACTAAAATGGCTGACCACTGACCGTCCCAAAGAAGTTGTGACCAGATTAAGGCTAGCTGAACGTTACTAGGAGAATAGTTTAACGACAGCAGCCTTGGAGGGACACAGCAGATCTGTTATAGAGGAAACAACATTGATGCAACTCTCATAACATTCACTGGAGGTCTGTCTGGGCATCATGTTTTCACTAGGAATTAGTCTGTTTAATACAGTATGTTACAGAGGAAATAACAATCACTGGAGGTCTGTCTGGGCATCATGTTTTCACTAGGAATGAGTCCGTTTAATACAGTATGTTACAGAATAAATAACATTCATGAGCATTGTATGGATACTATGAATGTTACCCATACACTAGCCCATACACTAGCCCATACACTAGCCCATACACAATATTTTCTGAATGGTTCCAGAAAAACAAATGTTAAAAAATCCAACTTAATTGTATTCACTAGTAAGAATAAGAATTATTGCAACAACAAAAATAGCCAGAATCTCAATTGGTGGGAATGAAATGGAACAAGTCACATCCACTAGATTCCTCAGAGTTGAAAATTTATCCTGGAAAGATCACATTCAATTTGTCTGCAGAAAAGTGATGAAATCTGTTGGTATCATCAGGCTTGCTTCCTTACTCTTTACTATAGCTTAATTTACCTCATTTAATGTAATATTGTCTGGGCCAGTACATATGCCTCCTACCTACACAAATGACGCATCATACAAAATACATTTGCAAGACTAGCCACCTCCTCTAATTACCTGACTCCATCTGCACCTTTGTTTAAGAAACTCAATATCTTGTCTATTTACCACATGAATGTACGCCAATTATGCATTTTCATCTACAAATACTCATACCTCCCAGACAGTTTACCTAAACCCTTCAATGGATTCTTCCAGGTTAATTCTGAAATCCATCTATATAACACAAGACACTGTGATAACCTTCACCCTCCCCACTGCCGCATCTCAATTCTCTATCACAGGTATGCCCAAACTGGGGTACACGCAATGCCGTCGGGGGTACGCCAAATCAAAATGTGATTCTCATTAAAAAGAAAGATCTATGATGATTTAATTTTTTTTACATTTTCAAACAGTACATTTATATTTTCCAAAGGGGCTATACATTTGGGTGAGGTTTAGCGTCGTTTCACTGCCAAAATATATATTAAACCGTCTAGTGTTCAGCGAAATATCAACCCAATGTCAAATACAGGTAGCCTAGTCAAATAATTAACATCCAATCACATTAACCGTTACACTCTCGCAGGAAAACTTCACTCTTGCGCAGACATTTAGAAACGAAACATGACAATTTGAAAAATAAGCAATTTGAAATAACAATTAGAAAAATTTGCGTGAGAATAAAGACGACTTTCGAGTAGTAAAACATGTATAAAAGCAACAGATACCATTAATAAGAAGGGGCTAGAGGAGTCTTATATGGTGAGCTACCGAGTAGCTAGGACAGGCAAGCCCCATACTATTGTGGAGGACTTAATTCTTCCGGCTGCCGCGGATATGGCTGGGACAATGCTGGGGGAAAAGGCCCAAAAACTATACAGACAATGCCTTCATCAAACAACACTGTTTCACAACACATCAGTGACATGGCATGTTTTGAAACAATTACTACTTTGCATACAAGCCAGTGAATTATGTGCTTTACAGCTGGATGAGGCAACAGAGTGGCGGGCCTGGCACAGCTCCTGGTATATGTCCGTTACGTTTATGGGGGGTCAATTAAGGAAGACATCCTCTTCTGCAAACCACTGGAAACCAGGACAACATGAGAGGATATTTTTAAAGTATTGGACAGCTTTGTGACATCAACTGGACTTTGGTGGTCAAGATGTGTTGGTATCTGTACTGATGGAGCAAAAGCCAAGTTGTGTCTTTGGCATCATTAAACTGAAGATTAATCTTTATCAAATAACTCTCTGTAATTATTATTACGCGATTAAACTGATTAATCATGTAACTGTAATTAACTAGGAAGTCGGGGCACCAAGGAAAATATTCAGAAAATTTTCCTAATATAACTTTCAGATATTTGAATATCTGATCACTTAGTCTTCGAATCAATGAATTATTATTTACCTCATGTTAGTCTCATTCCAAACGTCGTAAATTGTTGGTTATCTGCACGAACCCAGTCTTCACTATGAGTCATTCATACATCAATTGTCTTAAATCATTTATTTACTAACTAAGTAATTCACAGAAATGCATAAACAAACAGTAGATAGTTACAAGGAAATGATAACGGAGTTTCCCTAGTGGGCTAAACCGGTATCACGGCTTGGTGGACAAAAAGGGAAGTGGGGGTCGACTGAGATGAGACAACACAAAGTTGATAATTATAACAATTGAAATGCTAATCCTTTGCACATGAACGCTCACTCATTCGGGAATAACTGCAATCAGTATATATATTTACGCTCAGTGTGTCATCGGGATCTCTGTTGAAAAGTTTGTTTCTGTTGGAGAGTCTGTGCGCCTTCGCTCTCTCTCTGTTGTGGTTAGAATGGATAGTTCAGAGTAACATTCATTCATGTCGTTATAGAATAGATGTTTCGGGCGGTTGTCGGTCTGCGCGTTCAATGATACCGAATTCCTAGCTGCAGACTAGTAATTAATATCAAAGACTTGTTCTTATTCTGACGCTATCGATAGTCTAAGAGTTTAACCACATGATATGGTTAAAAGATTTAGCCATCTACTCAAACCTTAGCTTATACTCAGGTTTATGGTCTCCTCTCAAACCTTGGCCCTCTCGTTATCGAGGAAAGCTGGTCTGCTGATAGAACCCCGGGTGGGGGTTTTATTCGGAAGAGCAGAAAAGGGCCTGTCCCAGGACGCAAGACCATAACTGTGCTCATGGCCGGTCCTCTGTTTTACTTAAACTCCAAAGGGAATTGGAGGTTCCTTCATTAAACAGTCCAAAATCACACTACACAATTTCACAAACAGTATCATCATCACTCATTCATCTTATACAACAATTAGATGTAAGCCTCATATCTGAGGCTATTGTATAAACAGCGTTATGGTAATGTGGCCGTATTGTCTCCCATGAGTTTCACACAATTGTACCAAACGGACCAGTTCGTAGCTGGATTCTTCACCAATCTTTTATACCTTCTCCAGAACATAAATGTTGTTCAGACCTTAAGTTCTGTGAGGTGGAAGAAATTCCTTTGTTCTCTCTATGAAACTCACTCTCTCTCTATACTGTGGCCATGAATTTACGACCTGTAGTCGCAGCAGCCTGAGTGTAGGAGAAAGAGAGAGGGGGATGGTGCTCGCTGTACCCAAAGAGGGCAACGTCATGACAGCCATGACAAGCAGACATAGTGGAGTGGTAACGCACGTGCAAGCAGTTGCTCCCGACGCCACTTGGGTACACTGCAGCCTCCACCGAGAGGCTCTTGCTGCCAAGGGAATGTCTGAGAGCTTGAAAGACATTTTGGACACTACAGTGAAAATGGTTAACTTTGTTAAAGCAATGCCCCTGAACTCTTGTGTATTTTCTACATTATGCAATGATATGGGCAGCGACCATGCTACGTTTTTACAACATACTGGTGCACTGGTTGTCAAGTGGCAAAGTATTGACACGTTTTTTTAAATTGAGAGACAAGCTCAAAGTTTTCTTTACTGACCATCATTTTCACTTGTCTGACCGCTTGCATGATGATGAGTTTCTCACACTTTCTGGCCTATCTGGGTGATGTTTTTTCTCGCCAGAATGATCTGAATCTAGGATTACAGCGACTCTCCGCAACAATATTCAATGTGTGGGAGAAAATTGAGGCTATGATTAAGAAGTTGGAGCTCTTTTCTGTCTGCATTAATTAAGGACAACACACAGGTCTTTCCATCATGGTATGATTTTTTGTGTGCAAATGAACTCAAGCTTATGGACAATGTCAAATGTGATATAGCGAAGCACCTGACACAAACAACTGGATTCGTTATCCCTTTCATGCCCTGCCTCCAGTCCACTTACCAATATCTGAGCAACAGAGCCTCATCGAAATTGCAACAAGTGGTTCTGTGAAAATTGAATTTAATCAGAAGCCACTGCCAGATTTCTGGATAGGGCTGCACTCAGAGTTTCTTGCCGTGGCAAATGCCCTTTGCAACCACGTACCTATGTGAGAGTGGATTCTCGGCCCTCACTAGCATGAACTAAATACAGCACAGACTGTCTGTGGAAAATTATTTAAGAATGAGACTATGTGCATCCTTTCAAGCACACTCTTCTCATTAACCTGTGGTGAGTTAATCACCATTTTCAATGAACAAATAAGGTTTTATATGTAAGATGGCTAAATAAAGAGCAAAATGATTGATTATTATTATATTATTATTTGTGCCCTGGTCCTATAAAAGCTCTTTGTCACTTCCCACGAGCCGGGTTGTGACAAAAACTCACACTCATTCTTTTGTTTAATAAATATATCATATAGTGTGTGTGGCAGGCTTACAATGATGGCAACAAACAACATTTGAGAGTGTGCTGACCCTGGTGCTGGAGGGAGTATGCAGCTGGAGGTTGAATTTTTGAAGGAGTACGGAAGACCCTGAGCTCACCTGCAAGACCCTGAGCTCACCTGCAAGACCCTGAGCTCACCTGCAAGACCCTGAGCTCACCTGCAAGACCCTGAGCTCACCTGCAAGACCCTGAGCTCACCTGCAAGACCCTGAGCTCACCTGCAAGACCCTGAGCTCACCTGCAAGACCCTGAGCTCAGCTGCGTGAATTGTTTGTTTGTTTATAGTTATATCGTTCAATTTTGTTTCGTTTTGTCGAAACCTATGTGCGTCGCAAGTTTAAAAGTGTATTGTTCGTGGCATGTGTGACGACTTTAATGCTAATCGCTGTAATATCTAGCGCAGTTGGGACAGTGGTCGTTGTGAGTGAATGTATTCATGTCCTCTGTTGTTAGTGGATGTATTAATGTCCTCTGTTGTTAGTGGATGTATTAATGTCCTCTGTTGTTAGTGGATGTATTCATGTCCTCTGTTGTTAGTGGATGTATTAATGTCCTCTGTTGTTAGTGGATGTATTAATGTCCTCTGTTGTTAGTGGATGTATTAATGTCCTCTGTTGTGAGTGGATGTATTAATGTCCTCTGTTGTTAGTGGATGTATTAATGTCCTCTGTTGTTAGTGGATGTATTAATGTCCTCTGTTGTGAGTGGATGTATTAATGTCCTCTATGTTGTTAGTGGATGTATTAATGTCCTCTGTTGTTAGTGGATGTATTAATGTCCTCTATGTTGTTAGTGGATGTATTCATGTCCTCTGTGTTGTTAGTGGATGTATTAATGTCCTCTATGTTGTTAGTGGATGTATTAATGTCCTCTGTTGTTAGTGGATGTATTAATGTCCTCTATGTTGTTAGTGGATGTATTCATGTCCTCTATGTTGTTAGTGGATGTATTCATGTCCTCTGTGTTGTTAGTGGATGTATTAATGTCCTCTATGTTGTTAGTGGATGTATTCATGTCCTCTATGTTGTTAGTGGATGTATTAATGTCCTCTATGTTGTTAGTGGATGTATTCATGTCCTCTATGTTGTTAGTGGATGTATTAATGTACTCTGTTGTTAGTGGATGTATTAATGTCCTCTGTTGTGAGTGGATGTATTAATGTCCTCTGTTGTTAGTGGATGTATTAATGTCCTCTGTTGTTAGTGGATGTATTAATGTCCTCTGTTGTTAGTGGATGTATTCATGTCCTCTATGTTGTGAGTGGATGTATTAATGTCCTCTGTTGTTAGTGGATGTATTAATGTCCTCTGTTGTGAGTGGATGTATTAATGTCCTCTATGTTGTTAGTGGATGTATTCATGTCCTCTATGTTGTTAGTGGATGTATTCATGTCCTCTATGTTGTTAGTGGATGTATTAATGTCCTCTGTTGTTAGTGGATGTATTAATGTCCTCTGTTGTTAGTGGATGTATTAATGTCCTCTGTTGTGAGTGGATGTATTCATGTCCTCTATGTTGTGAGTGGATGTATTAATGTCCTCTATGTTGTTAGTGGATGTATTCATGTCCTCTATGTTGTTAGTGGATGTATTAATGTCCTCTGTTGTTAGTGGATGTATTAATGTCCTCTGTTGTGAGTGGATGTATTAATGTCCTCTGTTGTTAGTGGATGTATTAATGTCCTCTATGTTGTTAGTGGATGTATTCATGTCCTCTGTGTTGTTAGTGGATGTATTAATGTCCTCTGTGTTGTTAGTGGATGTATTCATGTCCTCTGTGTTGTTAGTGGATGTATTCATGTCCTCTGTTGTTAGTGGATGTATTCATGTCCTCTATGTTGTTAGTGGATGTATTAATGTCCTCTATGTTGTTAGTGGATGTATTAATGTCCTCTATGTTGTTAGTGGATGTATTCATGTCCTCTATGTTGTTAGTGGATGTATTCATGTCCTCTATGTTGTTAGTGGATGTATTCATGTCCTCTATGTTGTTAGTGGATGTATTAATGTCCTCTGTTGTTAGTGGATGTATTCATGTCCTCTATGTTGTTAGTGGATGTATTAATGTCCTCTATGTTGTGAGTGGATGTATTAATGTCCTCTGTTGTTAGTGGATGTATTTATGTCCTCTATGTTGTTAGTGGATGTATTAATGTCCTCTATGTTGTTAGTGGATGTATTAATGTCCTCTATGTTGTTAGTGGATGTATTAATGTCCTCTATGTTGTTAGTGGATGTATTAATGTCCTCTATGTTGTTAGTGGATGTATTAATGTCCTCTATGTTGTTAGTGGATGTATTAATGTCCTCTATGTTGTTAGTGGATGTATTAATGTCCTCTATGTTGTTAGTGGATGTATTAATGTCCTCTATGTTGTTAGTGGATGTATTAATGTCCTCTGTTGTTAGTGGATGTATTAATGTCCTCTATGTTGTTAGTGGATGTATTAATGTCCTCTATGTTGTTAGTGGATGTATTAATGTCCTCTATGTTGTTAGTGGATGTATTAATGTCCTCTATGTTGTTAGTGGATGTATTAATGTCCTCTATGTTGTTAGTGGATGTATTAATGTCCTCTATGTTGTGAGTGGATGTATTAATGTCCTCTGTTGTTAGTGGATGTATTATTGTCCTCTGTTGTTAGTGGATGTATTAATATCCTCTATGTTGTTAGTGGATGTATTAATGTCCTCTATGTTGTTAGTGGATGTATTCATGTCCTCTATGTTGTTAGTGGATGTATTAATGTCCTCTATGTTGTTAGTGGATGTATTAATGTCCTCTATGTTGTTAGTGGATGTATTAATGTCCTCTATGTTGTTAGTGGATGTATTAATGTCCTCTATGTTGTTAGTGGATGTATTAATGTCCTCTATGTTGTTAGTGGATGTATTAATGTCCTCTATGTTGTTAGTGGATGTATTCATGTCCTCTATGTTGTTAGTGGATGTATTAATGTCCTCTATGTTGTTAGTGGATGTATTAATGTCCTCTATGTTGTGAGTGGATGTATTAATGTCCTCTGTGTTGTTAGTGGATGTATTAATGTCCTCTATGTTGTTAGTGGATGTATTCATGTCCTCTATGTTGTTAGTGGATGTATTCATGTCCTCTGTTGTTAGTGGATGTATTCATGTCCTCTATGTTGTTAGTGGATGTATTCATGTCCTCTATGTTGTTAGTGGATGTATTAATGTCCTCTGTTGTTAGTGGATGTATTAATGTCCTCTGTTGTTAGTGGATGTATTAATGTCCTCTGTTGTTAGTGGATGTATTAATGTCCTCTGTTGTTAGTGGATGTATTAATGTCCTCTATGTTGTGAGTGGATGTATTAATGTCCTCTGTTGTTAGTGGATGTATTAATGTCCTCTATGTTGTTAGTGGATGTATTAATGTCCTCTATGTTGTGAGTGGATGTATTAATGTCCTCTATGTTGTGAGTGGATGTATTAATGTCCTCTGTTGTTAGTGGATGTATTAATATCCTCTATGTTGTGAGTGGATGTATTAATGTCCTCTATGTTGTGAGTGGATGTATTAATGTCCTCTATGTTGTTAGTGGATGTATTCATGTCCTCTATGTTGTTAGTGGATGTATTAATGTCCTCTGTTGTTAGTGGATGTATTCATGTCCTCTATGTTGTTAGTGGATGTATTAATGTCCTCTGTTGTTAGTGGATGTATTAATGTCCTCTGTTGTTAGTGGATGTATTCATGTCCTCTGTTGTTAGTGGATGTATTCATGTCCTCTATGTTGTGAGTGGATGTATTAATGTCCTCTATGTTGTTAGTGGATGTATTCATGTCCTCTATGTTGTTAGTGGATGTATTCATGTCCTCTGTTGTTAGTGGATGTATTCATGTCCTCTATGTTGTGAGTGGATGTATTAATGTCCTCTATGTTGTTAGTGGATGTATTCATGTCCTCTATGTTGTTAGTGGATGTATTCATGTCCTCTATGTTGTTAGTGGATGTATTAATGTCCTCTATGATGTTAGTGGATGTATTCATGTCCTCTGTTGTTAGTGGATGTATTAATGTCCTCTATGTTGTGAGTGGATGTATTCATGTCCTCTGTTGTTAGTGGATGTATTCATGTCCTCTATGTTGTTAGTGGATGTATTCATGTCCTCTATGTTGTTAGTGGATGTATTCATGTCCTCTGTTGTTAGTGGATGTATTAATGTCCTCTATGTTGTCAGTGGATGTATTCATGTCCTCTATGTTGTTAGTGGATGTATTCATGTCCTCTATGTTGTTAGTGGATGTATTAATGTCCTCTGTTGTTAGTGGATGTATTCATGTCCTCTGTTGTTAGTGGATGTATTAATGTCCTCTGTTGTTAGTGGATGTATTCATGTCCTCTATGTTGTTAGTGGATGTATTAATGTCCTCTGTTGTTAGTGGATGTATTAATGTCCTCTGTTGTTAGTGGATGTATTAATGTCCTCTGTTGTTAGTGGATGTATTAATGTCCTCTGTTGTTAGTGGATGTATTCATGTCCTCTATGTTGTTAGTGGATGTATTCATGTCCTCTATGTTGTTAGTGGATGTATTCATGTCCTCTGTGTTGTTAGTGGATGTATTCATGTCCTCTGTTGTTAGTGGATGTATTAATGTCCTCTATGTTGTTAGTGGATGTATTAATGTCCTCTGTTGTTAGTGGATGTATTCATGTCCTCTGTTGTTAGTGGATGTATTCATGTCCTCTGTTGTTAGTGGATGTATTAATGTCCTCTATGTTGTCAGTGGATGTATTCATGTCCTCTATGTTGTTAGTGGATGTATTAATGTCCTCTGTTGTTAGTGGATGTATTAATGTCCTCTGTTGTTAGTGGATGTATTCATGTCCTCTATGTTGTTAGTGGATGTATTAATGTCCTCTATGTTGTTAGTGGATGTATTAATGTCCTCTGTTGTCAGTGGATGTATTCATGTCCTCTATGTTGTCAGTGGATGTATTAATGTCCTCTATGTTGTTAGTGGATGTATTAATGTCCTCTATGTTGTTAGTGGATGTATTCATGTCCTCTGTTGTTAGTGGATGTATTCATGTCCTCTATGTTGTTAGTGGATGTATTAATGTCCTCTATGTTGTTAGTGGATGTATTAATGTCCTCTATGTTGTTAGTGGATGTATTAATGTCCTCTGTTGTTAGTGGATGTATTCATGTCCTCTATGTTGTTAGTGGATGTATTCATGTCCTCTGTTGTTAGTGGATGTATTAATGTCCTCTATGTTGTTAGTGGATGTATTCATGTCCTCTGTTGTTAGTGGATGTATTCATGTCCTCTGTTGTTAGTGGATGTATTAATGTCCTCTATGTTGTTAGTGGATGTATTCATGTCCTCTATGTTGTTAGTGGATGTATTAATGTCCTCTATGTTGTTAGTGGATGTATTAATGTCCTCTATGTTGTTAGTGGATGTATTAATGTCCTCTGTTGTTAGTGGATGTATTCATGTCCTCTATGTTGTTAGTGGATGTATTCATGTCCTCTGTTGTTAGTGGATGTATTAATGTCCTCTATGTTGTTAGTGGATGTATTCATGTCCTCTGTTGTTAGTGGATGTATTCATGTCCTCTGTTGTTAGTGGATGTATTAATGTCCTCTATGTTGTTAGTGGATGTATTCATGTCCTCTATGTTGTTAGTGGATGTATTAATGTCCTCTATGTTGTTAGTGGATGTATTAATGTCCTCTATGTTGTTAGTGGATGTATTAATGTCCTCTATGTTGTTAGTGGATGTATTAATGTCCTCTATGTTGTTAGTGGATGTATTCATGTCCTCTATGTTGTTAGTGGATGTATTAATGTCCTCTATGTTGTTAGTGGATGTATTCATGTCCTCTATGATGTTAGTGGATGTATTAATGTCCTCTATGTTGTTAGTGGATGTATTAATGTCCTCTATGTTGTTAGTGGATGTATTCATGTCCTCTGTTGTTAGTGGATGTATTCATGTCCTCTATGTTGTGAGTGGATGTATTAATGTCCTCTGTTGTTAGTGGATGTATTAATGTCCTCTATGTTGTCAGTGGATGTATTAATGTCCTCTGTTGTTAGTGGATGTATTAATGTCCTCTATGTTGTGAGTGGATGTATTAATGTCCTCTATGTTGTTAGTGGATGTATTCATGTCCTCTGTTGTTAGTGGATGTATTCATGTCCTCTATGTTGTTAGTGGATGTATTCATGTCCTCTATGTTGTTAGTGGATGTATTCATGTCCTCTGTTGTTAGTGGATGTATTAATGTCCTCTATGTTGTCAGTGGATGTATTCATGTCCTCTATGTTGTTAGTGGATGTATTCATGTCCTCTATGTTGTTAGTGGATGTATTCATGTCCTCTATGTTGTTAGTGGATGTATTAATGTCCTCTATGTTGTGAGTGGATGTATTAATGTCCTCTATGTTGTGAGTGGATGTATTAATGTCCTCTGTGTTGTTAGTGGATGTATTAATGTCCTCTATGTTGTTAGTGGATGTATTCATGTCCTCTATGTTGTTAGTGGATGTATTAATGTCCTCTATGTTGTTAGTGGATGTATTCATGTCCTCTGTTGTTAGTGGATGTATTCATGTCCTCTATGTTGTTAGTGGATGTATTAATGTCCTCTGTTGTTAGTGGATGTATTAATGTCCTCTGTTGTTAGTGGATGTATTAATGTCCTCTGTTGTTAGTGGATGTATTAATGTCCTCTGTTGTTAGTGGATGTATTAATGTCCTCTATGTTGTGAGTGGATGTATTAATGTCCTCTGTTGTTAGTGGATGTATTAATGTCCTCTATGTTGTTAGTGGATGTATTAATGTCCTCTATGTTGTGAGTGGATGTATTAATGTCCTCTATGTTGTGAGTGGATGTATTAATGTCCTCTGTTGTTAGTGGATGTATTAATATCCTCTATGTTGTGAGTGGATGTATTAATGTCCTCTATGTTGTGAGTGGATGTATTAATGTCCTCTATGTTGTTAGTGGATGTATTCATGTCCTCTATGTTGTTAGTGGATGTATTAATGTCCTCTGTTGTTAGTGGATGTATTCATGTCCTCTATGTTGTTAGTGGATGTATTAATGTCCTCTGTTGTTAGTGGATGTATTAATGTCCTCTGTTGTTAGTGGATGTATTCATGTCCTCTGTTGTTAGTGGATGTATTCATGTCCTCTATGTTGTGAGTGGATGTATTAATGTCCTCTATGTTGTTAGTGGATGTATTCATGTCCTCTATGTTGTTAGCGGATGTATTCATGTCCTCTGTTGTTAGTGGATGTATTCATGTCCTCTATGTTGTGAGTGGATGTATTAATGTCCTCTATGTTGTTAGTGGATGTATTCATGTCCTCTATGTTGTTAGTGGATGTATTCATGTCCTCTATGTTGTTAGTGGATGTATTAATGTCCTCTATGATGTTAGTGGATGTATTCATGTCCTCTGTTGTTAGTGGATGTATTAATGTCCTCTATGTTGTGAGTGGATGTATTCATGTCCTCTGTTGTTAGTGGATGTATTCATGTCCTCTATGTTGTTAGTGGATGTATTCATGTCCTCTATGTTGTTAGTGGATGTATTCATGTCCTCTGTTGTTAGTGGATGTATTAATGTCCTCTATGTTGTCAGTGGATGTATTCATGTCCTCTATGTTGTTAGTGGATGTATTCATGTCCTCTATGTTGTTAGTGGATGTATTCATGTCCTCTATGTTGTTAGTGAATGTATTAATGTCCTCTATGTTGTTAGTGGATGTATTAATGTCCTCTATGTTGTTAGTGAATGTATTAATGTCCTCTGTTGTTAGTGGATGTATTCATGTCCTCTGTGTTGTTAGTGGATGTATTAATGTCCTCTATGTTGTTAGTGAATGTATTAATGTCCTCTGTTGTTAGTGGATGTATTCATGTCCTCTGTTGTTAGTGGATGTATTAATGTCCTCTGTTGTTAGTGGATGTATTCATGTCCTCTATGTTGTTAGTGGATGTATTAATGTCCTCTGTTGTTAGTGGATGTATTAATGTCCTCTGTTGTTAGTGGATGTATTAATGTCCTCTGTTGTTAGTGGATGTATTAATGGCCTCTGTTGTTAGTGGATGTATTCATGTCCTCTATGTTGTTAGTGGATGTATTCATGTCCTCTATGTTGTTAGTGGATGTATTCATGTCCTCTGTGTTGTTAGTGGATGTATTCATGTCCTCTGTTGTTAGTGGATGTATTAATGTCCTCTATGTTGTTAGTGGATGTATTAATGTCCTCTGTTGTTAGTGGATGTATTCATGTCCTCTGTTGTTAGTGGATGTATTCATGTCCTCTATGTTGTTAGTGGATGTATTAATGTCCTCTGTTGTTAGTGGATGTATTAATGTCCTCTATGTTGTTAGTGGATGTATTAATGTCCTCTATGTTGTTAGTGGATGTATTAATGTCCTCTGTTGTTAGTGGATGTATTAATGTCCTCTGTTGTTAGTGGATGTATTAATGTCCTCTGTTGTTAGTGGATGTATTCATGTCCTCTATGTTGTTAGTGGATGTATTAATGTCCTCTGTTGTTAGTGGATGTATTCATGTCCTCTGTGTTGTTAGTGGATGTATTCATGTCCTCTATGTTGTTAGTGGATGTATTAATGTCCTCTATGTTGTTAGTGGATGTATTAATGTCCTCTGTTGTTAGTGGATGTATTAATGTCCTCTGTTGTTAGTGGATGTATTCATGTCCTCTATGTTGTTAGTGGATGTATTAATGTCCTCTATGTTGTTAGTGGATGTATTAATGTCCTCTGTTGTTAGTGGATGTATTCATGTCCTCTATGTTGTTAGTGGATGTATTCATGTCCTCTGTGTTGTTAGTGGATGTATTAATGTCCTCTATGTTGTTAGTGGATGTATTAATGTCCTCTATGTTGTTAGTGGATGTATTAATGTCCTCTATGTTGTTAGTGGATGTATTCATGTCCTCTGTTGTTAGTGGATGTATTAATGTCCTCTATGTTGTTAGTGGATGTATTGATGTCCTCTATGTTGTTAGTGGATGTATTAATGTCCTCTATGTTGTTAGTGGATGTATTAATGTCCTCTGATGTTAGTGGATGTATTCATGTCCTCTATGTTGTTAGTGGATGTATTCATGTCCTCTATGTTGTTAGTGGATGCAACATGATGGACTGACTGGTTTAAATGTGTATGATGTGAGAATGTATGTGTATGTGATTGTTTTAACGGAAGGTGATGCCAAAGAAAAATGTCCATCCTAGATGGACAATAAAGTTTTTTTCTATTCTATTCTAAAAAGTTTGGGAACCACTGCTCTATCAGATACTCTGGAATTATTATCTTCGCATTGCCAAAACCACATCATCCCTCAATAAGTTCAAGCGAAGACTTGGGGTCAACCTGAAAAACCAAACTACTTAATAATGTCACGTTGGTATAAATGGGTCGGGAGACAGGCGCAGGAATGCGTAATACAGAGTGCCATGTAAAGGCACAGGGACGAAGACCAAACAAACACGTATACAAAACACAGGGTAGAAACCCAAACAAAAGAGCGAGAAGTACCTCGAATAAATAACACACGCGCACAATGATTATCACACGGGACGAGACCCGTAATCACCAGCACAATATACGTGTCACGAAAGCCAATACATAGCACAGGTACTCACACGAACCAACGGACATTGGAACAATAATCAACAGGACAATGGTGAACCAAGGGCACACTTATACAATTACTAATCAAGTAATCTCTTCCATGAAGACTGGGGGTCAACCTGATGAAGCAAACTACTCAGTAATCTCCTCCATATAGCCTAACTCTAACACAGTCACATCCACACACACAGTTAAACAAAACATATATTGATCGGTTCATTTGTACATTTATGATTAGTGGGTTTTGTTATCTGGTACAACAAACCTTTTTTATTTGTGTACTTATATATTGTATATAGTTTTTTTGTGGTGTGGTTTTTATATCAGCTTCCAACCTGCACACAGTTTATTTTATTAGTTTTTCTTTTTATCTGTATTGTTGTTTATCACTTATTTTCTTTGGTGCAAATAAATAAAACATAAACCTAAACTAAACGTCCCGTTTTCTTTTTTTCTCAGAGAAAACAAGAGCCATGACTAAATAATGCAGTGGCTTCAGAAAGTATTCACACCCCTTGACTTTTTCCACATTTTTGTTGAGTTACAGCCTGAGATTTTGTGTCACTGGCTGACACACAATACCCCATAAAGTGGAATTATTATACATTTTACAAGTGAATTTTGAAATGAAAAGCTGAAATCTCTTGAGTCAATAAGAATTCCACCCCTTTATTATGGAAAGACGAAATCCTTTCTGGAGTAATAACGTGCTCAACAAGTCACATAATAAGTTGCATGGTGTTCAATAATAGTGTTTAACATAATTTTTTAATGACCTCCTCATCTCTGTGCCCCACACATACAATTATCTGTAAGGTCCCTCAGTCTAACAGTGAATTTCAACCACAAAGACCAGGGCGGTTTTCGAATGCCTCACAAAGAAGGGCACCTATTGGTGATGGGTAAAAATAAAATAAAACAGGCATTGAATATCCCTTTGAGCATGTTGAAGTTATTAATTACACTTTGGATGGTTTATCAATACACTCAGTCACTACAAAGATAAAGGTGTCCTTCCTAACTCAGTCGTCGGAGTTTAATGGCTGTGATAAGAGAAAACTGAGGATGGATCAACAACATCGTAGTTACTCCACAATACTAATCTAATTGACAGACTGAAAAGAACAAAGCCTGTACCGAATTAAAATATTCCAAAACATGCATCCTGTTTGCAATAAGGCACTTAAATAATACTGTTAAAAAGGTGTCATTATGTTTGGGGCCAATCCAACACAACACATCACTGCGTGTCACTATTCATATTTTCAAGCATGGTGGTGCCTGCATCATGTTGTGGGTATGCTTGTCATGAGCAAGGACTAGGGAGTTTTTTAGGATAAAAATAAACAGAATAGAGATAAGCACAGCCAAAGTCCTAGAGGAAAGCCTGGTACAGTCTGCTTGAATTCACCTTTCAGCAGGACAATAACAAAAAAATAAAAACCTGCACACTGCTCTTGATAGTATCACTGATCTTTAATAAGCTTTACGTATCGGCCTCACGACCTTCGTCAGAGCAGTACAATAACTTAAAACACAAGGCCAAATACACTGGAGTATATATCCTACCAAGACAACATTAAATGTTCTTGAGTGGCCTAGTTAAATCGGCTTGAAAATCTATGGCAAGTCTTGAAAATGGCTGTCCAGCATTGATCAACAACCAACTTGACAGAGCTTGAATAATTTTAAAAATAATAATGTGCAAATATTGTACAATCCAGGTGAGCAAAGAAAGATTCCCAGCTGTAATCGCTGCCAAAGGTGATTCTGACATGTATTGACTCAGGGGTGTGAATACTTATGTAAAGAGATATTTCTGTAATTCGCTTTGTCATTATGGGGTATTGTGTGTAGATGGGTGAGAATTATATTATTATATTATTTTATTTAAGGCTGTAACACAACACAATACCCCATAATAACAAAGAGAAAACGTGTTGTTTTTTTGCAAATGTATTGAAAATGAAATACAGAAATATCTCATTTACATATAAAGTGAAACTAAGTATAGAAGCACTATAGTTATCTTTAGCTTTTGAAAATTCCCTAAGAGCATTTAACATCATACAACAGAATCTGTATGATTTAAAGCTGGTTCTAAATTCGGGTAAAACAAAATGCATGGTATTTTCAAATGCCAGGCATGTTACTAATCATGTCATTGCTACATTGGCTGGACATACTATAGAGCAAGTCAAAGTGTACATATATTTGGGTGTGTGGGCGTGTTTGGGTGTGTGGGTTGATGACAAGCTGAGCTTCACTGTGCATGTTGGCTGGTCGTCATTGACCTTGCGTAGGCTTAAACACTGGTATACACTGATTTATAAGGCCATATTGGGTCAAATGCTATTTTATCTCTGTTCTTTTTTAATCAGGTCGGTAAATAAATATCAATTACGGTCCCATTCTCATTTGCTTTTCACAGTACCATGAATTAGAACAGGTCATGGTAGAAATAGTTTTAGTTACTCAGCTCCGTGGTCCTGGAATTCTCTCCTGAACATTTACAAATGTGATTATCTAGTTTTGTTGGTGGAGTTTAAACACTTGATCGATGTATATATCACAGAAGAATGTAATTGTCTTTAGAACAGCAGTTTTTTAGTCACGACTTTCGTGTTTTTTTACGTAATATGTAATTGTTGTACTGTATGTGTGTCTATAGTTTTGTTTAATGTTGTGTTAGTGTATGTAAGTTGTTTTGTCTGAAACTGTGTTCCCCCTTGCTGCTATTGGACCAGGTCTCTCTTGGAAACGCGATATTATCTCAAAAGAAAAGAACCTGTATATATAAAGCTTAAATAAAATGTAAAAAAATATTCACTGGATATATCCTATACAATGAAACTGACTATAGGAGCACTATATTCACTGGATATATCCTATACAATGAAACTGACTATAGGAGCACTATATTCACTGGATATATCCTATACAATGAAACTGACTATAGGAGCACTAGATTCACTGGAGATATCCTATACAATGAAACTGACTATAGGAGCACTATATTCACTGGAGATATCCTATACAATGAAACTGACTATAGGAGCACTAGATTCACTGGATATATCCTATACAATGAAACTGACTATAGGAGCACTATATTCACTGGAGATATCTTATACAATGAAACTGACTATAGGAGCACTAGATTCACTGGAGATATCCTATACAATGAAACTGACTATACTAACACTAGATTCACTGGAGATATCCTATACAATGAAACTGACTATAGGAGCACTAGATTCACTGGATATATCCTATACAATGAAACTGACTATAGGAGCACTAGATTCACTGGATATATCCTATACAATGAAACTGACTATAGGAGCACTAGATTCACTGGATATATCCGATACAATGAAACTGACTATAGGAGCACTAGATTCACTGGATATATCCTATACAATGAAACTGACTATAGGAGCACTAGATTCACTGGAGATATCCTATACAATGAAACTGACTATAGGAACACTAGATTCACTGGAGATATCCTATACAATGAAACTGACTATAGGAGCACTAGATTCACTGGATATATCCTATACAATGAAACTGACTATAGGAGCACTAGATTCACTGGATATATCCTATACAATGAAACTGACTATAGGAGCACTAGATTCACTGGATATATCCTATACAGTGAATGCAGCTAATCTTCCTGGGGTTTAATAAGGATCCCTGTTAGTTCCCGCCAAGACAGCAGCTACTCTTCCTAAGGTTTAATAAGGATCCCTGTTAGTTCCCGCCAAGACAGCAGCTACTCTTCCTGGGGTCCAGCAACATTAAGGCAGCTACAGTGCCTTGCAAAAGTATTCATCCCCCTTGGCGTTTTTCCTATTTTGTTGCATTACAACCTGTAATTAAAATTGATTTTTATTTGGATTTCATGTAATAGACATACACAAAATAGTCCAAATTGGTGAAGTGAAATGAAAAAAAATAACTAGTTTCAAAAAATTCAAAAAATGACAAACTGAAAAGTGGTGCATGCATATGTATTCACCCCCTTTGCTATGAAGCCCCTAAATAAGATCTGGTGCAACCAATTACCTTCAGAAGTCATATAACTAAATTCTTGAGGGAAACCTGTTTCAGTCTTCCAGAGATTTGAGACTGGGATGGAGGTTCACCTTCCAGCAGGACAATGACCCTAAGCACACTGCTAAAGCAACACTCGGGTGGTTTAAGGGGAAACATTTAAATGGCTTGGAATGGCCGAGTCAAAGCCCAGACCTCAATCCAATTGAGAATCTGTGGTATGACTTAAAGATTGCTGTACACCAGCGGAACCCATCCAACTTGAAGGAGCTGGAGCAGTTTTGCCTTGAAGAATAGGCAAAAATCCCAGTGGCTAGATGTGCCGAGCTTATAGAGACATACCCCAAGAGAGACTTGCAGCTGTAATTGCTGCAAAAGGTGGCTCTACAAAGCATTGACTTTGGGGGGGTGAATAGTTATGCACGTTCAAGTTTTCAGTTTTTTGTCTCATTTGTTGTTTGTTTCACAATAAAAAATATTTTGCATCTTCAAAGTGGTAGGCATGTTGTGTAAATCAAACGATACAAACCCCCAAATAACCTTTTTAATTCCAGGTTGTAAGGCAACAACACATGAAAAATGCCAAGGGGGTGAATACTTTCGCAAGCCACCATATATAAAATGTTAAATATTACATGACATTACATTTCATAACACTTTTCACAACACATTAAGTGTCTTCCCTCAAGCCACTACTCAAATACCATTTATCTACACTGCATAATCCATGTTATTATGTGTGTCGAGTGCATGTGTTATCATGTGGGGCGACAGGTAGCCTAGTGGTTAGAGTGTTGGACTATTAACCGAAAGGTTGCTAAATCAAATCCCTGAGCTGACAAGGTACAAATCTGTCGTTCTTCCACTGAAGGTCACTGTTCCTAGGCTGTCATTGAAAATAAGAGTTTGTTCTTAACTGACTTGCCTGGTAAAACAAACCAAATGTGTGTTATCCTGTGTGTGTCACTGCTGTTTGATAAGGTATTTCTATCAGTTTTTTAAAATATGATTCTACTGCTGGCATCAGTTACCTGATGTGGAATAGGGTTCCATGTAGTCATGGCTCTATGTAGTACTGTGCGCCTCCCATAGTCTGCTCTGGACTTGGGGATTGTGAAGAGACCTCTGGTGGCATGTCTTGTGGGGTTATGCTTGGGTGTCTGAGCTGTGTGCTAGTAGTTTAAACAGACAGCTCGGTGCATTCAGCTTGTCAACACTTCTTACATAAACAAGTAGTGATGAAGTCAATCTCTCCTCCACTTTGAGCCATGAGAGATTGACATGCATATCATTAATATTAGCTACCTGTGTACATTTAAGGGCCAGCCTTGCTGCCCTATTCTGAGACAATTGTAATTTTCCTAAGTCCCTCTTTGTGGCACCTGACCACACTACTGAACATTAGTCCAGGTGTGACAAAACTAGGGCCTGTAGGACCTGGCTTGTTGATAGCTTTAATAACAAGTCAGAGCAGTGCTTTAATTATGGACAGACTTCTCCCCATTATAGCTACTGTTGTATCAACATGTTTTGACCAGGACAGTTTACAATCCAGGGTTTACTCCAAGTAGTTTAATAATCACGTCAACTTGCTCAATTTCCACATAATTAATTAATAATTAAGACTTAGTTGAGGTTTAGGATTTTAGTGAACGATATTTCCCAAATGCAAAGCTTTTAGAAATATCCAATGCATAGAACACACTGATGTATTACAGCCTTACTACATAATTACCTCAGGGAGGCCGTTTCTTTATATTTCTATACAAAGAGGAGAGAGGAATAACGTTCTGTGTTCACTGTACATCCCTGTAGCTTTCCTCAGCAGTAGCACAGCGCTCCTCTGGCCTCGTCGGTTCTCTTTAGGAACTCAAATGCTATTTAAAAAAGGCATTTTTAGAGGAACACTAAGCCTGAGACAAGCCTCTTGTACAAAGCTCCCTGTGCGTGTGCGTGTGCGTGTGCGTGTGTGTGTGTGTGAGTGCCTGTGTGCGTGCGTGCCTGCCTGCCTGCGTGCGTGCGTGCCTGCATGCGTGCGATGCCAACTGTGTACCAGATCACAGGATGTCTTGTGGCACGGAAAGACAACAGCCCGACGGGACATTAACCCTTTACGTACTGTCACCAACGCCAACAGGGCCAGGACATATCACCATAGAGATGACAAACTAATGTGGAAGGTAAACATGTGTTGGATCTCTATGCTTCATTCCCTTACTGATTCATACAGAGGATTCTGTTAGTATTAAAAGCTATTTTTATATCTTACATTAAATGGCCGCTGTTATTGGTGTTTGTATATGTATCGGTGGAATATAGCCTTCATTCCATTGCTGCTTCTTACAAGGAATCCTAGTACTGTAGCATGAAACATAACATGTTACATTAAATTGACGCTATTGTTGATGGTTGTATACAGTATATATTGGTGGCGAAATATACACTGAGTGTACAAAACATTAGGAACATATATTTTAATTGCACCGGCCTCCTTTTGCCCTCAGAACAGTCTCAATTCATCGTGGGCATGGAGTCTACAAGCGTTTCGTCGAAAGTGTTTTACAGGGATGCTGGCCCATATTGACTCCAATGCTTCCCACAGTTGTGTCAAGTTGGCTGGATGTCCTTTGGGTGGTGGACCATGAAAAACCCAGCAGCGTTGCAGTTCTTGACACACTCAAACCGGTGCGCATGGCACCTACTACCATACCCCGTTCAAAGGAACTTAAATATTTTGTCTTGCTCCTTCACCCTCGGAATGATACACAATCCATGTGTCAATTGTCTCAAGGCTTAAAAATCCTTCTTTAACCTGTCTCCTCCCCTTCATCGACACTGATTGAAGTGGATTTAACAAGTGACATCAATAAGGGATCATAGCTTTCACCTGGATTCACCTGGTCAGTCTATCACTGAAAGAGCAGGTGTTCCTAATGTTTTGTGTATTTAAATCAACACATGCCTGTGTATTTAGGTGCCTATTTAATTCAAGATCAAATAAATCATTGAATGACTCCTATGATCCCATATAACCACACCTTCAAATCATTTCTGAGGATTTTTTTCAGAAGAATTTCTTACGACCCCAAATTTAATGACACAACCTTAAAATAGGTAAATGTATATTTTTACATCAACAAATAACCTTCAATTCATTACATTTTCACCTCATATCAAAATGTGAAAGAAACCAATAAATACATATACTCAAAACAATTGTATTTTTCTAATTATATTTCTCAAAAATGTTTGTATAATGTCCCATAATAATCAGTACTCTTAATTCTATTTAATTTTTTGGGCAACCCCACTGCAGTTCCCCTGTAACCCCACTAGGGGACGCTACAAAAGACTTTGAATACCACTGCTGTAGACTATTGGTCCCTTCAGGTCATCGATACTTAGATTGATTTAGACAGAGGTCCTGAACATAAAAGTCAAATCTATTTGAAATGAACATCAGTATGCAGGCTAGCCTGGTCCCAGACCACTTGATGTTGTATAACACCTATGGTCATTGCCATGATATATAGTTGGCTATACAGCACAAACTGATCTGGGACCAGCCTATATGCAGAGCAGGCAAATTAATGTCCTGCTGGTACAGGTGTTGGACAGAGATAAACAAGCTTTTCAAAACGTAATGAAGGATGTTCACAGCACTGGTATACTAGCTTCACCATAACAATCCACTCACACAGACTCCAAAACATTTTGGCTTTACCTGTTGTGTATTTACTTCATGTAAATAAAGTATTTGTGTGTTTACTTTATGTAAATTACTTTTTTTTTTGTATTATGACACCAGAATGTAACAAACAGAAACCGTGTCTGCTTCCTGTAGGAGACGTCATTCTTCTCTAATCGTTTATCATAGGACGAGAGAAATGAGTGGCGGCGCTGCATCTCCAGACAAAGACGGCATTACAGAGGATTATGGTCCGGATTAAGAAGGAGAAACTCTGATGGACAGGGAAGAGGGAAGTATAAAATAAAATACACCATGAGATTAAAACATTCTGCTGTCTCCCATACAGGTTTATTGCTATAGCGCCAAAAAATATTTTATAACGACCATTTTCTTTCACTCAGAAATATGAGTGTCACAGTACAATATGTTTCTTCTTTTGAGAGAGCAGTTCATTTACACAGTACATGGTCCATTAGGTACCTAACGTCTAAAGGGTTAGGTTCTCTATTCCTTCATTCTACAAGTACAACTGCAGTAAGTTAAATGTCTGGTAACACCCCCATAGCCAGAGCCTGAGGCAGTGACCCCCAGAGCACTCACAATAGTAACATTGACAGATAGAGATATCATCAATCGCTAGAGAGAAAGACAGAGAGAGAGAGAGAGAGAGAGAGAGAGAGAGAGAGAGAGAGACAAAGGGGGTAGAGAGAGGGGGAGGGGTAGAGAGAGAGAGGGTAGAGAGAGAGGGGGAGGGGTAGAGAGAGAGAGAGGGTAGAGAGAGAGGGGGTAGAGAGAGGTTAGAGATAGATGGGGGGTTAGAGAGAGAGAGAGAGAGGGTAGAGAGATAGAGAGAGGGAGAGAGAGAGAAAAAAGGGGGTAGAGAGAGAGGGGGTAGAGAGAGGGGGGGTTAGAGAGAGAGAGAGAGAGACGGTAGAGAGAGAGAAAGAGAAGGGGGGTAGAGAGAGAGAGGGGGTAGAGAGAGGGGGGTTAGAGAGAAAGAGAGAAAGAGGGTAGAGAGAGAGGGGGTAGAGAGGGGGGGGTAGAGATAGAGGGTAGAGAGAGAGAGAAAGAGGGGGGGTAGAGAGAGAGAGAGAGAGAGAGAGAGAGAGAGAGAGAGAGAGAGAGAGAGAGAGAGAGAGAGAGAGAGAGAGAGAGAGAGAGAGAGAGAGAAAGAAATGCAAAGAGAGATAAGCAGCAGAGTGGAACTGGCTGAGCTGTTTCCAGTTCCAAAGCGATGGAGTCACAGTACAACAGAGAATATCACATATCCCTGAGTCTCAGAGCAATACTGTTCATTTCCCATCCTAATGAAGACAAATCCATTCACAATCACAAAAAGAGGAAAAGCTCCCTACTCAGAGGAAAGGCACATTCATCAACATCCACACAGAGCTCCTACCACATAGACTGTTTCACAGCTATCGTTAAAGTAAAGCTCACCAAGTATACCAACGAAGCCCTAGAGGTTGAGGGCTGAGTCGTTACGCAGACATCCTAGGTAACCTGACTCAGGTACTTTTACAGATAAATACTGCTAAGAGCCAATCAATCAATAACATGTGTTGAACAATCAATATGGTCAACGTACTCTGGACAGCTTCCATCTAAGAAGACAAGACTGTAAATATGTTTTAGACAATAACAGGTTTAGTAAAAAGGGATTTGTAAATAAAGATATCTAGTTAATTAACATGACATGTTTAGTGTGTGTGTGTGTGTGTGTGTGTGTGTGTGTGTGTGTGTGTGTGTGTGTGTGTGTGTGTGTGTGTGTGTGTGTGTGTGTTGCTGAAGGATTCTGATCTCACCATGACAACCACCTCGACTCTCCTCAGACACACAAGGTGTGTGTATGTATGTGTGTGTGTGTGTGTGTGTGTGTGTGTGTGTGAGTTCCTGTGTGCTTTCTGTGAGAGAGTGTGTGAGGTGGTGTGATAATAACAACTAGAACAGAGTAACAGAGAGAGAGAAAGCCTTCCCCTCGGGGTCGCTGCTAAAATCAACTTAATCATATCAACTTAATTATATCAACTTACTGACCTGGAAAAATTCTGCCTCACTACGTAAAACCCCCAAAAGCCCTGGCGAACATGACTCTCAGTGGGGTTGTGTGTATGTGTGTGTGTGTGTGTGTGTGTGTGTGTGTGTGTCTGTGTCTGTGCGTGTGTCTGTATGTGTGCCAGTGTGTGTGTGTGCATTCGTGCCTTTATGCTACCGTGTGTGTGTGTGTGTGTCTGTGTGTGTGTGTGTGTGTGTGTGTGTGTGTGTGTGTGTGTGTGTGTGTGTGTGTGGTGTGTGTGTGTGTGTGTGTGTGTGTGTGTGTGTGTGTGTGTGTGTGTGTGTGTGTGTGTGTGACAGAGCCTCCAATTATGAAAGAGAGAGAGAGTAGAGCATGAGGAGAGGATGAACAGAGTCTACCCTACAGTAATACAGTAATACAGAGTCTACCCTACAGTAATACAGAAAACAGAGTCTACCCTACAGTAATACAGTAATACAGAGTCTACCCTACAGTAATACAGTAATACAGAGTCTACCCTACAGTAATACAGAAAACAGAGTCTACCCTACAGTAATACAGAAAACAGAGTCTACCCTACAGTAATACAGAAAACAGAGTCTACCCTACAGTAATACAGAGTCTACCCTACAGTAATACAGTAATACAGAGTCTACCCTACAGTAATACAGAAAACAGAGTCTACCCTACAGTAATACAGTAATACAGAGTCTACCCTACAGTAATACAGAAAACAGAGTCTACCCTACAGTAATACAGTAATACAGAGTCTACCCTACAGTAATACAGTAATACAGAGTCTACCCTACAGTAATACAGAGTCTACCCTACAGTAATACAGAGTCTACCCTACAGTAATACAGAGTCTACCCTACAGTAATACAGTAATACAGAGTCTACCCTACAGTAATACAGAGTCTACCCTACAGTAATACAGAGTCTACCCTACAGAAAACTGAGTCTACCCTACAGTAATACAGTAATACAGAGTCTACCCTACAGTAATACAGAGTCTACCCTACAGTAATACAGAGTCTACCCTACAGAAAACTGAGTCTGCCCTACAGTAATACAGTAATACAGAGTCTACCCTACAGTAATACAGAGTCTACCCTACAGTAATACAGAGTCTACCCTACAGTAATACAGTAATACAGAGTCTACCCTACAGTAATACAGAGTCTACCCTACAGTAATACAGAGTCTACCCTACAGAAAACTGAGTCTACCCTACAGTAATACAGTAATACAGAGTCTACCCTACAGTAATACAGAAAACAGAGTCTACCCTACAGTAATACAGAAAACAGAGTCTACCCTACAGTAATACAGAGTCTACCCTACAGTAATACAGTAATACAGAGTCTACCCTACAGTAATACAGAAAACAGAGTCTACCCTACAGTAATACAGTAATACAGAGTCTACCCTACAGTAATACAGAAAACAGAGTCTACCCTACAGTAATACAGAAAACAGAGTCTACCCTACAGTAATACAGTAATACAGAGTCTACCCTACAGTAATACAGAAAACAGAGCCTACCCTACAGTAATACAGAGCCTACCCTACAGTAAAACAGAGCCTACCCTACAGTAAAACAGAGCCTACCCTACAGTAATACAGAGCCTACCCTACAGTAATACAGAGTCTACCCTACAGTAATACAGAAAACAGAGTCTACCCTACAGTAATACAGAGTCTACCCTACAGTAATACAGTAATACAGAGTCTACCCTACAGTAATACAGAAAACAGAGTCTACCCTACAGTAATACAGTAATACAGAGTCTACCCTACAGTAATACAGTAATACAGAGTCTACCCTACAGTAATACAGAGTCTACCCTACAGTAATACAGTAATACAGAGTCTACCCTACAGTAATACAGAGTCTACCCTACAGTAATACAGAGTCTACCCTACAGAAAACTGAGTCTACCCTACAGTAATACAGTAATACAGAGTCTACCCTACAGTAATACAGAGTCTACCCTACAGTAATACAGAGTCTACCCTACAGTAATACAGAGTCTACCCTACAGTAATACAGAAAACAGAGTCTACCCTACAGTAATACAGAAAACAGAGTCTACCCTACAGTAATACAGTAATACAGAGTCTACCCTACAGTAATACAGAGTCTACCCTACAGAAAACTGAGTCTACCCTACAGTAATACAGTAATACAGAGTCTACCCTACAGTAATACAGAGTCTACCCTACAGTAATACAGAGTCTACCCTACAGAAAACTGAGTCTACCCTACAGTAATACAGAGCCTACCCTACAGTAATACAGAAAACAGAGTCTACCCTACAGTAATACAGAAAACAGAGTCTACCCTACAGTAATACAGAGTCTACCCTACAGTAATACAGTAATACAGAGTCTACCCTACAGTAATACAGAAAACAGAGTCTACCCTACAGTAATACAGTAATACAGAGTCTACCCTACAGTAATACAGAAAACAGAGCCTACCCTACAGTAATACAGAGCCTACCCTACAGTAATACAGAGCCTACCCTACAGTAAAACAGAGTCTACCCTACAGTAATACAGAGCCTACCCTACAGTAATACAGAGTCTACCCTACAGTAATACAGAGCCTACCCTACAGTAATACAGAGCCTACCCTACAGTAATACAGAGCCTACCCTACAGTAATACAGAGCCTACCCTACAGTAATACAGAGTCTACCCTACAGTAAAACAGAGCCTACCCTACAGTAATACAGTAATACAGAGTCTACCCTACAGTAATACAGAGCCTACCCTACAGTAATACAGAGCCTACCCTACAGTAAAACAGAGCCTACCCTACAGTAATACAGAGCCTACCCTACAGTAAAACAGAGCCTACCCTACAGTAATACAGAGTCTACCCTACAGTAATACAGAGTCTACCCTACAGTAAAACAGAGCCTACCCTACAGTAATACAGTAATACAGAGTCTACCCTACAGTAATACAGAGTCTACCCTACAGTAATACAGAGTCTACCCTACAGTAAAACAGAGCCTACCCTACAGTAATACAGTAATACAGAGTCTACCCTACAGTAATACAGAGTCTACCCTACAGTAATACAGAGTCTACCCTACAGTAATACAGAGTCTACCCTACAGTAATACAGAGTCTACCCTACAGTAAAACAGAGCCTACCCTACAGTAATACAGTAATACAGAGTCTACCCTACAGTAATACAGAGTCTACCCTACAGTAATACAGAGTCTACCCTACAGTAATACAGAGTCTACCCTACAGTAATACAGAAAAGAGAGATGGGAGAGGAGTAGGAGATGGGTGGGAGAGAGATGGGAGAGGAGTGGGAGAGGGGTGGGAGAGGGGTGGGAGAGTAGTGGGAGAGGAGTGGGAGCGGGGTGGGAGAGGGGTGGGAGAGGAGTGGGAGAGAGATGGGAGAGAGATGGGAGAGTAGTGGGAGAGGAGTGGGAGAGGAGTCGGAGAGAGATGGGAGAGAGATGGGAGAGTAGTGGGAGAGGAGTGGGAGAGAGATGGGAGAGAGATGGGAGAAAAGTGGGAGAGATATAAGAGAGAGATGGGAGAGGAGTGGGAGAGAGATGGAAGAGTAGTGGGAGAGATATGGGAGAGGAGTGGGGGAGAGATGGGAGAGAGATGGGAGAGAGATGGGAGAGGAGTGGGAGAGTCGTGGGAGAGGAGTGGGAGAGGAGTGGGAGAGAGATGGGAGAGGAGTGGGAGAGAGATGGGAGAGGAGTGGGAGAGAGACGGGAGAGGAGTGGGAGAGAGACGGGAGAGGAGTGGGAGAGAGACGGGAGAGGAGTGGGAGAGAGATGGGAGAGAGATGGGAGAGGAGTGGGAGAGAGATGGGAGAGGAGTGGGAGAGAGATGGGAGAGGAGTGGGAGAGAGATGGGAGAGAGATGGGAGAGGAGTGGGAGAGAGATGGGAGAGGAGTGGGAGAGAGATGGGAGAGGAGTGGGAGAGAGATGGGAGAGAGATGGGAGATGAGTGGGAGAGAGATGGGAGAGGAGTGGGAGAGGAGTGGGAGAGAGATGGGAGAGAGATGGGAGATGAGTGGGAGAGAGATGGGAGAGAGATGGGAGAGAGATGGGAGAGAGATGGGAGAGGAGTGGGAGAGAGATGGGAGAGAGATGGGAGAGGAGTGGGAGAGAGATGGGAGAGAGATGGGAGAGGAGTGGGAGAGAGATGGGAGAGAGATGGGAGAGAGATGGGAGAGAGATGGGAGATGAGTGGGAGAGAGATGGGAGAGAGATGGGAGAGAGATGGGAGAGGAGTGGGATAGAGATGGGAGAGAGATGGGAGAGAGATGGGAAAGGAGTGGGAGATGAGTGGGAGAGAGATGGGAGAGGAGTGGGAGAGAGATGGGAGAGGAGTGGGAGAGAGATGGGAGAGGAGTGGGAGAGAGATGGGAGAGGAGTGGGAGAGATGGGAGAGGAGTGGGAGAGAGATGGGAGAGGAGTGGGAGAGAGATGGGAGAGAGATGGGAGAGGAGTGGGAGAGATATGGGAGAGATATGGGATAGAGATGGGAGAGGAGTGGGAGAGGAGTGGGAGAGAGATGGGAGAGGAGTGGGAGAGGAGTGGGAGAGGAGTGGGAGAGAGATGGGAAAGGAGTGGGAGAGGAGTGGGAGAGAGATGGGAGAGAGATGGGAGAGGAGTGGGATAGAGATGGGAGAGGAGTGGGAGAGAGATGGGAGAGGAGTGGGAGAGAGATGGGAGAGGAGTGGGAGAGAGATGGGAGAGGAGTGGAAGAGGAGTGGGACCGTTCTGTTTCTCCACAGTTCTCTTCAGCGTTTAAAGGTCCAGTATGTAGCTTTGTGGGCTACCTGACTAAAATCATATAGAAATCCGAGTTATAGATCTGTCATCTCATTGATACAGGTGCAACTGAGTTTTTTTTTCTACGTGTGTTCATCTAGCCTGATGATGTTGTTTTGTTTTTACTCATTTCAACCCCCATCAGACCCCCTCATTTCAACCCCCCTCAGACCCCCTCATTTCAACCCCCCTCAGCCTAAATACCAACATTCATTCAGAACATTGAATGATTCTCTCTCTGGAAATAGTCTTACATGCCTAGAATGCAGCCCACAATCATCTCTCTCTCTTGCTCTCTCTTGCTCTATCTCTCTCTCTCCCTTTCCCTTTCCCTCTCTCTCTCCCTTTCTCTCTCTCTATCCCTCACTCTCTCTCCCTCTCTCTCAATCTCTCTGTCTCTCACTCTGTTTCTCCCTCTCTCTGTCTCTCACTCTGTTTCTCTCTCTCCCTCTCTCTCTGTCTCTCTGTCTCTCACTCTGTTTCTCTCTCTCTCTGTTTCTCTCTCTCCCTCTCTCTCTGTCTCTCTCTCTCCCCCCTCTCCCTCTCTCGTTATTTCAGTAGACATAGTATGAAATTGGCGGACACTCAAGAAAAGGAATCCTTGGCTGCTGTGTGCTTAGCATAGCGGCATAGCAGAGACTCATTTCCTTCTAAATATGATTAGGCTGGTCTCTGTTAGACAGCAAGGTAAACAGGCAGAGAAAAGGCCATACTACATATGGAGGCGCTCTCCAATATGTAGGAGATAATGTAGAGGAGTGTATTTCCTACGATTATCCAATGTGTGTGTGTGTGTGTGTGTGTGTGTGTGTGTGTGTGTGTGTGTGTGTGTGTGTGTGTGTGTGTGTGTGTGTGTGTGTGTGTGTGTGTGTGTGTGTGAGAGAGAGAGAGCGAGAGAACGATTTCTCAGCCAGCGTTGCGCTGGAGAATTTGCACAATGTAGGGCTCTACGGTGTCAACGAGGACGGGGAATGTGTCCTGGCTAAGTAATGCTTTTGTGTCACTCGTTGTAATGGGTTTCCAATTGTCTCCAAGTCCCATCCCACCAGCATGCAGGAGAAGGACAACAAGGCCACACAAGACTAATGCTCAGTCATCCTGGGTCTTATTACCCTCATTAAACAAGTTATTTAGATACTGGAAATATATAAAAAAATATATACATATATTAGTTTTCATACATTTTGAAGATATAGCTAATTTTGACTTTGCATTTTGGCCATCTAGTAGGAACCCCTGCCCTGGATATACAGTGCCAAGGCTACTGCTCCACACTGAGCCACTGGAACAAGCTTTGGGGACTGGCACAGCTGCGCCAGTCGCTCATGTGGCACTGCAACAGACAATGACACGCAGACTGACACTCCTCCATTACGGAGACAAACAGTTGTCTTGTGAGATCACTAGGAAACGTGAGGGTGATGAGAGGAGAGGAGACGTGAGGTGACGTGAGGAGAGGACAGGTGAGGTGAGGAGAGGTGAGGAGAGGAGAGGAGAGGAGAGGAGAGGAGAGGAGAGGAGAGGAGAGGAGAGGAGAGGAGAGGAGAGGAGAGGAGAGGAGAGGAGTATAAAAGAGCAAACGCCTGGTTAAATAATAGTGCTTTCTCAAATCCAAAGGTGATTTACAATAGGCAATCACAAGGAAAAAATGTCCCCTCTCTCTCTACCCTCCAAGCCCAGCTTCAAGGGGTAGGAATTAAACCCTAAACATACGGAATAATAAATTAAGCTTAGATAAATCCTAATTTTATTTTTTTAAATGACATATTTAAAATCCCAGATGAAAATGCCTAAATCAAATCAACCATTATTTATATAGGAGATTTCAGATATGGATGTGTTTCACAGGAAAAAACATCAATACAAATAGCAATACAAATTACTACTCATTATTGCTAATTGATTTCAAATAATGGTAACCACAATTGGTCAATATATAAAAGGGGTGTGTGTGAACACTTGCACTTTCTTTTAACATGGAGCAGGTAGACAGCAAGGGAGAGGAAGAAATCAAAGAGCTCGTGGACAAGGGGCCCGTCAGAGAGTTGGGCATGGGCCCCATCAAAGAGGTCAATGAGGTGGGCATTGGCCCCATCAAAGAGGTCAAAGAGGTGGGCATTGGGCCCCATCAAAGAGGTCAAAGAGGTGGGCATTGGGCCCCATCAAAGAGGTCAATGAGGTGGGCATTGGGCCCCATCAAAGAGGTCAAAGAGGTGGGCATTGGGCCCCATCAAAGAGGTCAATGAGGTGGGCATGGGCCCCATCAAAGAGGTCAAAGAGGTGGGCATTGGGCCCCATCAAAGAGGTCAAAGAGGTGGGCATGGGCCCCATCAAAGAGGTCAAAGAGGTGGGCATGGGCCCCATCAAAGAGGTCAAAGAGGTGGGCATTGGGCCCCATCAAAGAGGTCAAAGAGGTGGGCATTGGGCCCCATCAAAGAGGTCAAAGAGGTGGGCATTGGGCCCCATCAAAGAGGTCAAAGAGGTGGGCATTGGGCCCCATCAAAGAGGTCAAAGAGGTTGGCATTGGGCCCCATCAAAGAGGTCAAAGAGGTGGGCATGGGCCCCATCAAAGAGGTCAAAGAGGTGGGCATGGGCCCCATCAAAGAGGTGGGCATTGGGCCCCATCAAAGAGGTCAAAGAGGTGGGCATTGGGCCCCATCAAAGAGGTCAAAGAGGTTGGCATTGGGCCCCATCAAAGAGGTCAAAGAGGTGGGCATTGGGCCCCATCAAAGAGGTTAAAGAGGTGGGCATTGGGCCCCATCAAAGAGGTTAAAGAGGTTGGCATTGGGGCCCATCAAAGAGGTCAAAGAGGTGGGCATTGGGCCCCATCAAAGAGGTTAAAGAGGTGGGCATTGGGCATTGGGCCCCATCAAAGAGGTTAAAGAGGTTGGCATTTGGGGCCCATCAAAGAGGTCAAAGAGGTGGGCATTGGGCCCATCAAAGAGGTTAAAGAGGTGGGCATTGGGCCCCATCAAAGAGGTTAAAGAGGTGGGCATTGGGCCCCATCAAAGAGATTAAAGAGGTGGGCATTGGGGCCCATCAAAGAGGTTAAAGAGGTTGGCATTGGGGCCCATCAAAGAGGTCAAAGAGGTGGGCATTGGGCCCCATCAAAGAGGTTAAAGAGGTGGGCATTGGGCCCCATCAAAGAGGTTAAAGAGGTGGGCATTGGGCCCCATCAAAGAGGTTAAAGAGGTGGGCATTGGGGCCCATCAAAGAGGTTAAAGAGGTTGGCATTGGGGCCCATCAAAGAGAAATCAGAGAGAGGGAGGCAGACGGCAGGAAACTGTTGTGTCTAATGAAGTCCGGGCCATCGTCATTGACCATGCGGTAAACAGAGGCCTTACACAAAACGGTTCCAGAACGGTTCTGCGGCTGTCTCCATAGGATAACCCTTTTTGATTCTAGATAGTGCTTTTTTTCCCTAAGAGTGTACCTAGATAACGCCTAACTAAGAGTGTACCATGACAGAGGCTGCCAGACTAGTTCACCTCAATCTGAAAACATCAACTGTCAATTCGAACATGAGGACATTTTTCCAGAAAACCATAAAGTCTGCAGGATCAGCACGATGCTTTACCATTACATTTACAGTCAATGACATATTGTAATGCATGTAAAATCACAAAACATCTGACATTATTCTTCCAGTATGATCTATTGACAGTATAACCTGTTCTACCCTCAGAAGTGACAGAAGACCCCACGGTGGTGTCTGTGGCTGTGTGCTGTCCGACTAGCAGGAATGGGAAGTGGTGTAAATGGTGAGGGCCAGGAAATGACATACGGCTGTCTGAAATAAAGCAGGCCATTGAGGAGGCTGATAACATTTTTGCCAATGTGGTGACATTTTTGCCATTAGCCTACCAACAATCGCCTGCCTTTTAGAAGAGGCACCAGGTATCTATGAAACACATTGACCTGAAGCCTTTTGAGAGAAACAACGACCGGGTGAAACAACTGTGGGCCGAGTTTGTTCAGGTACAGCTCTATATACTGTATTACTGTTACTATTGATTCACCTGCTACTTCACAATATCATATTCAAACTATACTGTAAAAGGCCAACAGGCGACCCTCCAAGTGCCTGGACAGCGTGACGGAAACATTTCCATGGCGCAGCTATCTCTGAAGATGATGTGGTAGGACGTAGGCCATTACTTGTATCCTACAATGCTGCACACCTCATTATGTTTCTCAATTAAATTGAGCAGGCCTGTCAAAGTGAAGTGGTCACCTACAGTGCAGGTCACCTAAAGTATTTAGATCCCTTGACTTTTTATAAATGTTGTTACGTTACAGCCTTATTCTAAAATGGATGATTTGTTTTTTTTTACTCATGAATCTACACACAATACCCCATAATGACATCACAATACCCCATAATGACATCACAATACCCCAAAATGGCATCACAATACCCCATAATGACATCACAATACCCCATAATGACATCACAATACCCCATAATGACATCACAACACCCCATAATGACATCACATTACCCCATAACGGCATCACAATACCCCATAGTAGATTGAGCATCCCATGAGCATGCCATCCTCCTGGCCATGGATGAGGCATGCAACGACATCAATGCAGACCAATGTCAAGCTTGGATTCCCCATGCCAAAAGGTTTTTCCACGGTGCATGAACAATGAGGACATTCATTGTGACATACTTGTGAAAATAGTTCCAAATAATTGTGAAAATAGTACCATATACTTGTGAAAATAGTACCATATACTTGTGAAAATAGTACCATATACTTGTGAAATTGTACCACATACCTGTGAAAATAGTACCATATACTTGTGAAAATAGTACCACATACTTGTGAAAATAGTACCACATACTTGTGAAATTGTACCACATACCTGTGAAAATAGTACCATATACTTGTGAAAATAGTACCACATACTTGTGAAAATAGTACCACATACTTGTGAAATTGTACCATATACTTGTGAAATTGTACCATATACTTGTGAAATTGTACCACATACCTGTGAAAATAGTACCATATACTTGTGAAATTGTACCACATACCTGTGAAAATAGTACTACATACTTGTGAAAATAGTACCACATACTCGTGAAAATAGTACCAAAGCGACTAAGAACAACTGTAATGTGTGTGCATGATAAAGCTGAAATACTGGTCATAGATTACAATGAGGAAACAACACCATGTATTGTTACTACTTCAACTACGGACACTTGCTGCTTCATTAACTGTTTGGGGACCATCCATGTCTTTCAGAGAGAGAGAGAGAGAGAGAGAGAGAGAGAGAGAGAGAGAGAGAGAGAGAGAGAGAGAGAGAGTGAGAGAGTGAGAGAGAGAGTGAGAGAGTGAGAGAGTGAGAGAGTGAGAGAGTGTGTGGTGTGTGTGTGGGTGTGTGTGTGTGTGTGTGTGGTGTGTGTGTGTGTGTGTGTGTGTGTGTGTGTGTGTGTGTGTGTGTGTGTGTGTGTGTGTGTGTGTGTGTATGCCAACTATCCTATGTGCACGCATCCAAAACCCCTGAAGATCCTAACATGATTTCATGTTTCAGTTGATGTAGATCAAAACAGAAACATGCTGAAGGGGATAACTGAAGTCAATCAGTTAGAACATATTTCCTGCCAGGAGCTTAACATTAACGCATACAGAGGAAGTGTCTGAAGACATAAAAACAGAGCAGTACTTTAGATAGATGTCCAAACACACAGGGTTTGATGAAATAATTAAAACACACAAATGACTAGAGGGAGTCTGACAAATGACAAAGTCCAAACACGTGACAGCAAAATGGATGCAGAGGACTTGACAAATAAACCTGTAACGGGGGGAAGTTTACTGGTTGCTCAGGAGGTAAAGGGAAAGTCGGATGTGTGGAATAAATTTGAAGTTGTGGAAAATACTGGAGATCAAGAAAAATAATGTATGACTGGAATGAATTGCAAAAATTACTGAAATTGGAGACTCTTACCTCCCTCACTAGCTTTAAGCACCAGCTGTCAGAGCAGCTCACAGATCACTGCACCTGTACATAGCCCATCTGTAAACAGCCCATCCAACTACCTCATCCCCATACTGTATTTATTTATTTATCTTGCTCCTTTGCACCCCTGTATCTCTACTTGCACATTCATCTACTGCACATCTACCATTCCAGTGTTTAATTGCTATATTGTAATTACTTCGCCACCATGGCCTATTTATTGCCTTACCTCTCTTATCCTACCTCATTTGCACACACTGTATATAGATTTTCTTCAACTGTATTATTGATTGTATGTTTGTTTTACTCCATGTGTAACTCTGTTGTTGTTGTTTTTGTCGCACTGCTTTGCTTTATCTTGGCCAGGTAGCAGTTGTAAATGAGAACTTGTTCTCAACTTGCCTACCTGGCTAAATAAAGGTGAAATATATATATTTTTTAAATTACAGCAAAGACTAAAAACAGTCGCATTCATACGTGAATTTGCAAAACGGAATGGTTTATTTATTGTTTATGCTAATTATTCAAGGTGTCGCTTTATTTTAATTTAAAACTAAAACGCTTTAATGGCATTTCAAATCATGAATGACTCCTATGATGTGTGATGACATGAACGAATTAATGATTGATTGATACAGTAGCCTATATTAGATTTGTTTATTTAATTGTAAGTTATGGTATTAAGACTAACCAGGAAGTGCTCTTTAGCCTACAGTGCCATGCTGGTTAAACAAAGCTGCTATACTAAAGCCTACTAATGATAACAACATTACTATCATAATAATAATAGTAATAATAACAAGAAGGTGATCATGAAAAAGGAGGGTTATTATTATAAATGTGATTTTTCGGACAATTTGGAACAGTGTAAACAACACTAAATCAATTATAAGTAATACCAGAGAGGCTGTTCCAACGGCAAAGTGTAAAGCCTTCATTACAGCAAAGATTAAAAACAGACGGATTTGTGAAATAGTTTATCCGACGTGTTGGTGGAGGCTTTGTGCTCACGGAATCAGTAGGTTATTAAACAAACAAACACATCCAATATGGGCTGTCTGTTGGGGTGGGGGGGCTCTAATATGGGCTGTCTGTTGGGGGGGGGGGGGGGGGGGGCTGGCTTAATATGGGCTGTCTGTTGGGGGGGGGCTCAATATGGGCTGTCTGTTGGGGCGGGGGGGGCTGGCTCTAATATGGGCTGTCTGTTGGGGGGGCTGGCTCTAATATGGGCTGTCTGTTGGGGGGGGGGGGGGGCTGGCTTAATATGGGCTGTCTGTTGGGATGGGGCTGGCTCTAATATGGGCTGTCTTTTGGGGTGGGGCTGGCTCTAATATGGGCTGTCTGTTGGGGGGGGACTGGCTCTAATATGGCTGTCTGTTGGGGTGGGGCTGGCTCTAATATGGGCTGTCTGTTGGGGGGGGGGGAGCTGGCTCTAATATGGGCTGTCTGTTGGGGGGCTGGCTCTAATATGGACTGTCTGTTGGGGGGCTGGCTCTAATATGGGCTGTCTGTTGGGGTGGGCTGGCTCTAATATGGGCTGTCTGTTGGGGGGGGGGGGGGGGGCTGTGCTCTAATATGGGCTGTCTGTTGGGGGGGGGCTAGCTCCAATATGGGCTGTCTGTTGGGGGGGGGGGGGGGGGGTGGCTCTAATATGGGCTGTCTGTTGGGGTGGGGCTGGCTCTAATATGGGCTGTCTTTTGGGGTGGGCTGGCTCTAATATGGGCTGTCTGTTGGGGGGGGGCTGGCTCTAATGTGGGCTGTCTGTTGGGGGGGGGGGGGGCTGGCTCTAATATGGGCTGTCTGTTGGGATGGGGCTGGCTCTAATAGGCTGTCTTTGGGGTGGGGCTGGCTCTAATATGGGCTGTCTGTTGGGGGGGAATGGCTCTAATATGGGCTGTCTGTTGGGGTGGGGGTGGCTCTAATATGGGCTGTCTGTTGGGGGGGGGGGGAGCTGGCTCTAATATGGGCTGTCTGTTGGGGTGGCTCTCTAATATGGACTGTCTGTTGGGGGGCTGGCTCTAATATGGGCTGTCTGTTGTGGGGCTGGCTCTAATATGGGTGTCTGTTGGGGGGGGGGGGGGGGGGGCTGGCTAATATGGCTGTTGTGGGGGGGGCTAGCTCCAATATGGGCTGTCTGTTGGGGGGGGGGGGGCTGGCTCTAATATGGGCTGTCTGTTGGGGTGGGGCTGGCTCTAATATGGGCTGTCTTTTGGGGTGGGGCTGCTCTAATATGGGCTGTCTGTTGGGTTGGGGGGGGGGGGCTGGCTCTAATGTGGGCTGTCTGTTGTGGTGGGGCTGGCTCTAATATGGTTATGGGCTGTCTGTGGGGGGGGGGGGGCTGGCTCTAATATGGGCTGTCTGTTGGGGTGGGGCTGGCTCTAATATGGGCTGTCTGTTGGGGGGGGGCTGGCTCTAATATGGGCTGTCTGTTGGGGGGGGGGGGGGGGGCTGGCTCTAATATGGGCTGTCTGCTGGGGGGATCTGGCTCAATATGGGCTGTCTGTTGGGGGGCTTGGCTCTAATATGGGCTGTCTGTTGGGGTGGGGCTGGCTTAATATGGGCTGTCTGTTGGGGGGGCTGGCTCTAATATGGGCTGTCTGTTGGGGGGGAGCTGGCTCTAATATGGGCTGTCTGTTGGGGGGGCTGGCTCTAATATGGGCTGTCTGTTGGGGGGGCTGGCTCTAATATGGGCTGTTGTTGGGGGGGGGGGGGGGCGGCTCTAATAGGCTGTGTGTTAGGGGAGCTGGCTCTAATATGGCTGTCTGTGGGGGGGAGCTGGCTCTAATATGGCTGTCTGTTGGGGGGGGCTCTAATATGGGTGTCTGTTGGTGGGGGGCTGGCTCTAATACGGGCTGTCTGTTGGGGGGGCTGGCTCTAATATGGGCTTGTCTTTGGTGGGGGGGCTGGCTCTAATATGGGCTGTCTGTTGGGGGGCTGGCTCTAATATGGGCTGTCTCTGGAGTGGGCTGGCTCTAATTTGGGCTGTCTGTTGGGGGGGGGGGGGGGGTGCTCTAATATGGGCTGTCTGTTTGGGGGGGCGGCTCTAATATGGGCTGTCTGTTGGGGGGGCTGGCTCTAATATGGGCTGTCTGTTGGGGGGGCTGGCTCTAATATGGGCTGTCTGTTTGGGGGGGGCTGGCTCTAATATGGGCTGTTGGGGGGGGGCTGTGGCTCTAATATGGGCTGTCTGTTGGGGAGGTGGGGCTGGCTCTAATATGGGCTGTCGTTGGGGTGGGGGGGCTGGCTCTAATATGGGCAGTCTGTTGGGGGGGGGGGAGCTGGCTCTAATATGGGCTGTCTGTTGGGGGGGCTGGCTCTAATATGGGCAGTCTGTTGGGGGGCTGGCTCTCATGGGCAGTAGTATGTGGGGGGGGGGGGGGGCTGGCTAATATGGGCTGTCTGTTGGGGGGGCTGGCTCTAATATGGGCAGTCTGTTGGGGGGCTGGCTCTCATATGGGCAGTATGTTGGGGGGGGGGGGCTGGCTCTAATATGGGCAGTCTGTTGGGGGGGGGGGAGCTGGCTCTAATATGGGCTGTCTGTTGGGGGAGCTGGCTCTAATATGGGTAGTCTGTTGGGGGGCTGGCTCTCATCTGGGCAGTATGTTGGGGGGGGGGGGGGGGGAGCTGGCTCTAATATGGGCTGTCTGTTGGGGGGCTGGCTCTAATATGGGCTGTCGTTGGGGGGAGCTGGCTTAATATGGGCTGTCTGTTTGGGGGCTGGCTCTAATATTTGCTGTCTGTTGGGGGGGGCTGGCTCTAATTTGGGCTGTCTGTTGGGGGGGGGCTCTAATATGGGCTGTCTGTTGGGGGCGGGGCTGGCTCTAAAAAGGGCTGTCTGTTGGTGGGGGGGTTGGCTCTAATATGGGCTGTCTGTTGGGGGGGGGGGGGGGGCTGGTTCTAATATGGGCTGTCTGTGGTGGGGGGGCTGGCTCTAATACGGGCTGTCTGTTGGGGGGGGGGGGGCTGGCTCTAATATGGGCAGTCTGTTGGGGTGGGGGGAGCTGGCTCTAATATGGCTGTCTGTTGGGGGAGCTGGCTCTAATATGGGCTGTCTGTTGGGGGGCTGGCTCTAATATGGGCTGTCTGTTGGGGGCGGGGGGGGGGCTGGCTCTAATATGGGCTGTCTGTTGGGGGGGGGGGGGGCTGGCTCTAATATGGGCTGTCTGGAGGGGGGCTGGCTCTAATATGGGCTGTCTGTTGGGGGGGCTGGCTCTAATATGGGCTGTCTGTTGGGGGGGGGCTCTAATATGGGCTGTCTGTTGGGGGGCTGGCTCTAATATGGGCTGTCTGTTGGGGGGGCTGGCTCTAATAGGGCTGTCTGTTGGGGGGGGGCTCTAATATGGGCTGTCTGTTGGGGGTGCTGGCTCTAATATGGGCAGTCTGTTGGGGGTGCTGGCTCTAATATGGGCTGTCTGTTGGGGGTGCTGGCTCTAATATGGGCAGTCTGTTGGGGGTGCTGGCTCTAATATGGGCTGCGTGTTGCGATTTAAATCCTCATTGAGAAGATCCCAAGTGGCCCATCATTACTCTGCTCCAGGGAGAAGAACAGAAAACAGAGGAACAGAGGAACAGAGGAACAGAGGAACAGAGGAACAGAGGCAAGAAAAAGAAAGACAAGAAAAATGACCCCTAAAGATGTGTTGAGAGAACTCCAGAGAGGCAGGGTGAGGGGTGAGGGGTGAGGGGGATGGGTGAGGGGTGAGGGGTGAGGGGTGAGGGGTGAGGGGGATGGGTAGCAACATTATAGTTGTGAACAGTAGGGGTTACAAACCATAGCATCTGACAAAAACTGAAGCGAACAATACATTAAAAAAATTCACTACCAATTGGGATAAATCTGACCTGACGTTAGAGGACTATGCTAATGGTTAGTGAAGAGATAATCTTCTCAATCCCCGAGACTAAAGAGGTATGGCACTAATTGCAAGTCTCTCTGGATAAGAGCGTCTGCTCAATGACTAAAAGGTACATGAACAGATATGCATTGCAGTAAATTGTAGAAGAAGAAGCAGCAGCTGACCAAAGCCAGTCCATTCCTACCCATCCCACCTTGCTACTTAACTCAAATGTCACGATGGGAATTACTTTACTAAGGCAGTAACTCATCATTCAATATCCATCCCTTCATCCTCCATCCCTCCATCTATCCCTCCCTCATCTATCTATCCCTCCCTCATCTATCTATCCCTCCCTCCGTCCCTCCTCCATCCCTCCCTCCTCCATCCCTTCACCCATCCATCCCTCCCTCCTCCATCCCTCCCTCCTCCATCCCTCCATCTATCCCTCCCTCCTCCATCCCTCTCTGATCTATCTATCCCTCCCTCATCTATCTATCCCTCCCTCCGTCCCTCCTCCATCCCTCCCTCCTCCATCCCTCTCTCCTCCATCCATCCATCCATCCATCCCTCCCTACTCCCTCCATCCTATAGTGGCTGTAAATACATAGACTGATACAGCATAGTGTCTGTAAATACATAGACTGTTACAGCATAGTGGCTGTAAATACATAGACTGATACAGCATAGTGGCTGTAAATACATAGACTGTTACAGCATAGTGGCTGTAAAACATAGACTGATACAGTATAGTGTAAATACTAGACTGATACAGTATAGTGGCTGTAAATACATAGACTGATACAGTATAGTGGCTGTAAATACATAGACTGATACAGTATAGTGTAAATACATAGACTGATACAGCATAGTGGCTGTAAATACATAGACTGATACAGTATAGTGGCTGTAAATACATAGACTGATAGAGCATAGTGTCTGTAAATACATAGACTGATACAGCATAGTGGCTGTAAATACATAGACTGATACAGTATAGTGGCTGTAAATACATAGACTGATACAGCATAGTGGCTGTAAATACATAGACTGATACAGCATAGTGGCTGTAAATGCATAGACTGATACAGCATAGTGTCTGTAAATACATAGACTGATACAGTATAGTGTAAATACATAGACTGATACAGTATAGTGGCTGTAAATACATAGACTGTTACAGCATAGTGGCTGTAAATACATAGACTGATACAGTATAGTGTAAATACATAGACTGATACAGTATAGTGGCTGTAAATACATAGACTGATACAGTATAGTGGCTGTAAATACATAGACTGATACAGTATAGTGTAAATACATAGACTGATACAGCATAGTGGCTGTAAATACATAGACTGATACAGCATAGTGGCTGTAAATACATAGACTGATACAGCATAGTGGCTGTAAATACATAGACTGATACAGCATAGTGGCTGTAAATACATAGACTGATACAGCATAGTGGCTGTAAATACATAGACTGATACAGCATAGTGGCTGTAAATACATAGACTGCTACAGCATAGTGTAAATATATAGACTGATACAGTATAGTGTAAATACATAGACTGATACAGTATAGTGGCTGTAAATACATAGACTGTTACAGCATAGTGGCTGTAAATACATAGACTGATACAGTATAGTGTAAATACATAGACTGATACAGCATAGTGCTGTAAATACATAGACTGATACAGTATAGGAAATACATAATGATACAGTATAGTGGCTGTAAATACATAGACTGATACAGTATAGTGGCTGTAAATACATAGACTGATACAGTATAGTGTAAATACATAGACTGATACAGTATAGTGTAAATACATAGACTGATACAGTATAGTGGCTGTAAATACATAGACTGATACAGTATAGTGGCTGTAAATACATAGACTGATACAGTATAGTGGCTGTAAATACATAGACTGTTACAGCATAGTGGCTGTAAATACATAGACTGATACAGTATAGTGTAAATACATAGACTGCTACAGCATAGTGGCTGTAAATACATAGACTGATACAGTATAGTGTAAATACATAGACTGATACAGTATAGTGGCTGTAAATACATAGACTGATACAGTATAGTGGCTGTAAATACATAGACTGATACAGTATAGTGTAAATACATAGACTGATACAGCATAGTGGCTGTAAATACATAGACTGTTACAGTATAGTGTAAATACATAGACTGATACAGTATAGTGTAAATACATAGACTGATACAGTGTAGTGTAAATACATAGACTGATACAGTATAGTGGCTGTAAATACATAGACTGATACAGTATAGTGTAAATACATAGACTGATACAGCATAGTGGCTGTAAATACATAGACTGTTACAGCATAGTGGCTGTAAATACATAGACTGATACAGTATAGTGGCTGTAAATACATAGACTGATACAGTATAGTGTAAATACATAGACTGATACAGCATAGTGGCTGTAAATACATAGACTGTTACAGTATAGTGTAAATACATAGACTGATACAGTATAGTGTAAATACATAGACTGATACAGTGTAGTGGCTGTAAATACATAGACTGTTACAGTATAGTGGCTGTAAATACATAGACTGATAGAGCATAGTGGATGTAAATACATAGACTGATACAGCATAGTGTCTGTAAATACATAGACTGATACAGCATAGTGGCTGTAAATACATAGACTGATAGAGCATAGTGTCTGTAAATACATAGACTGTTACAGCATAGTGGCTGTAAATACATAGACTGTTACAGCATAGTGGCTGTAAATACATAGACTGATACAGTATAGTGGCTGTAAATACATAGACTGATAGAGCATAGTGGCTGTAAATACATAGACTGTTACAGTATAGTGGCTGTAAATACATAGACTGTTACAGCATAGTGGCTGTAAATACATAGACTGATACAGTATAGTGTAAATACATAGACTGTTACAGCATAGTGGCTGTAAATGCATAGACTGATACAGTATAGTGGCTGTAAATACATAGACTGATACAGCATAGTGGCTGTAAATACATAGACTGATACAGCATAGTGGCTGTAAATACATAGACTGATACAGTATAGTGTAAATAATAGACTGATACAGCATAGTGGCTGTAAATACATAGACTGATACAGCATAGTGGCTGTAAATACATAGACTGATACAGCATAGTGGCTGTAAATACATAGACTGATACAGTATAGTGGCTGTAAATACATAGACTGATACAGTATAGTGGCTGTAAATACATAGACTGATACAGCATAGTGGCTGTAAATACATAGACTGATACAGCATAGTGGCTGTAAATACATAGACTGATACAGTATAGTGGCTGTAAATACATAGACTGAATCATGGGGTTGCCTATCTGCAGTTACCCTATTGGCTTAATCATTAGCTAGATCCCAAATGTGATATTTGAACTAGTTAGCATTATATTGATTCATTTTACGTCCCAAAAACACATGCATAAACACAGTGAATATAATGTAGGCCTACCTGTTAGGGTAACGTGGGGTAACATGCCACCCGGGGTAACACATCCCTATACTTCTCACAGAAAAAACAAACACTTCATGTCACCATTTTCCCCCAACACGTTGCCTGGCTGCCACTACTCTTGCTAAACTTAAAGTCAGTCACAAAATATTATTTTGAGGAAGGGAGGAATTTTATCCCCAGTTACCCTACAATGACTCATGTTACATTCAGCCCTACTCTCCCCTATGCACTCACAGCCAATTGCGTGCTTAACTATGAGTGCTTAACCAAACCGCTGCTAAAAACTCTGGGTTTAAAAGGGTAACAGTTTGCGCATATTGTGGAGAAATACATGGAGTAGGAATGGGAAGCTGGTATCAGCTATTTTCCCCACGACTGCAAGAATCGTTGTGCATTGACTGCTTGTCAAAATGCACGTTTCCCTTCCTATGGCACTCGTAACTTGAATGAGCCTCGAGAGGGATATTTCTCTGGCATAGAACGCACAATAACAAGCCGACTAAGTAGATAACGTGTTCTACTATTGTCTTGTCAGTTTGTTTCTATTGATGACATATGTTTGCAGAGGAAACAGTACATGACTGTTATACGGCATCTTTAAAGTTTTTATTTTTTCATGCTCCATATTTTTTTTTCCTCGGTGGCAATGATTTTGCCATGACGCAGCGCCACAGCCAAATGATTGCAGCGGAAACACTGACACACACAAACACACCAGTGAGCATAAAGTGGAGTGGAGAGCCCAGATTGGTGGTTGGAAGGCTCTCTGCCTGCAATCTGTCAACCTTATCTGATCTCTACCTGACCTGCTGGAGTTCTGGGCTCTATGCACCCACACCCACACCCACACCCACACCCACACACACACACACACACACACACACACACACACACACTCCACTCTGACACTGGAACTTTTAATGAGCTCACTATGCTCTTATTTGCAGAGGCTGGGAGTGAGACAGCCTCACACCTCTCATTATCCCCTTCCACTCTCCCCCCTCCCCCCCTCTCCTCTCTCCCCCGTGGTTATCACTCTCTCCCCCCTCCACCCTCCCCCCTCCCCCTCTCCTCTCTCCCCCTGTGAACTCAGAACCAGAGTCCCCGTGCTTATCACTCTCTCTCTAACCTCAGGAGAATGTGGCATCGTTCAACAGACTGAAATGATGACAGGGACGATGACAGGGGAAAGAAGAGCCCAGCGTCCACACGCTTCACTGTCCCCAGGAGGTGACAGAGACAGTCCGGGATAAGGGGGAATCCAGGGGAGATCCGGGTTCATCAGGGTCATTGCCATTTGGTACTAAACACCAAGCTGGCGATCACACACTTGGGGTTACTCTCTTCTCATACCCCAGTCAAAGACATTCTCAAGACAACACTGGAAAATAAAATACAATCTGGTCTATTTAATGATCCATGAGTCTATAACCTCTCTCTCTCTATCTCTATCTCTGTGTCTCGTTCTCTCTGTCTCTCTCTCTCTGTCTCTCTCAAATTCAAATTCAAATTCAAGCTGCTTTATTGGCATGAAAAACATTGTGTCAATATTGCCAAAGCAACAATGTATACAATATACATTGTAATAAAATTATAAACAATGACAAATAATAATATAGAATGGCAGTATCAATAATACAAAATTAAATATAAAAATAGTAACAATAAAATGGTAACAGTCAATAATTGAATGTAATGTAATAAAAAAATGAAACTTTAACTAACTTATAACTAAATAACGGTCATCTTCACCATTACATTGGTACTACAACTACTATCATCATTACCACTACTACCACCACCACCATCATTAAACTGCTATCATTACCATTACCACCCATACCATTACTACTTGGAATGATAAACAACAATAATAATAGTAATAACAATAACAGCAATAACAATAACAGTCATAATAAGTAACAGTCATAATACTGTATCTCTCTCTCTCTCTCTGTCTCTCTCTCTCTGTCTCTCTCTCTCTGTCTCTCTCTCTCTGTCTCTGTCTCTCTCTCTGTCTCTGTATCTCTGTCTCTCTCTGTCTCTCTCTCTGTCTCTCTCTCTCTCTCTGTCTCTCTCTCTCTCTGTCTCTGTCTCTCTCTATGTCTCTCTCTCTCTGTCTCTGTCTCTCTCTCTCTCTCTGTCTCTCTCTCTCTCTCTGTCTCTCTCTCTCTCTGTCTCTGTCTCTCTCTATGTCTGTCTCTGTCTCTCTCTCTGTCTCGATCTGTCTCTGTGTGTGTGTGTGTGTGTGTGTGTGTGTGTGTGTGTGTGTGTGTGTGTGTGTGTGTGTGTGTGTGTGTGTGTGTGTGTGTGTGTGTGTGTGTGTGTGTGTGTGTGTGTGTGTACGCGCACGCGTCTGTCCGTATGTGTTTACGTGACTGTCTCCGTGCATCAGTGTGGGTTTGTTAGTGTTATGTTTTCTTTCTCTTTCCAGGAGGCAGAGAGCGGCCAGGACTGAGGCTGGGACTGAGGCTGGGACTGGGACTGAGGCTGAGGCTGGGACTGAGGCTGGGACTGGGACTGAGGCTGGGACAGAGGCTGGGACTGGGACTGGGACAGAGACTGAGGCTGGGACTGAGGCTGGGACCGAGGATGGGACTGAGGCTGGTGCTGAGGCTGGGACTGGGACTAGGGCTGGGACTGAGGCTGGGACTGGGGCTGGGACTGGGACTGAGGCTGGGACTGAGGCTGGGGCTGGGACTGAGGCTGGGGCTGAGACTGGGACTGAGGCTGGGACTGAGGCTGGGACTGGGACTGAGGCTGGGACTGAGGCTGGGACTGAGGCTGGGACTGGGACTGATGCTGGGACTGGGACACAACATGTACCACAGAGAGCAGTAGCAGTATTAAGGGAGCAGATGGCCTGACAGGACAGCACAGGCCTGGTCAGCAGAGTACAGTAAGTGGAGCAGTAGGTTAAGCCACCATTATACAGGCTTAACCAGCACTAATCTCCCATCGACTCAGGGTTAAGGATCACGTGACGCCAACAATCAGTCAGGGGACCAGCTTTAATATGGACATAAAAAAATAAAGATGATTTGTTTTATCATTATTGTTGCAATAACAATAAAAATCAGTAATAATATAGTATATTTTATTCTATTCTATTCTACCCAGCACAGTCAGCCTCCACCAAACTACACAGCTTTCAGAGTAAAAGCCAACTAGGCCAGGTCAGGGGCTAGAGGTCAAGGGTTAGGGGTCAGGAATCAGGGCCCCTTCGTGCCAGTGGAAATCACCCTGCTGCCCTGCGGTGCTGTCAGAGTTGGCAGGCTGGTGATGCCAGGAAGCCTTCCTGTGCCCCTCACTCCGAGTCTGCCACCCAGCAATGACAGCCCGTAACCAGGTGCCAACACAACCAGGCAGGGAGGCAGGCTGGCAGGCAGGGGGAAAGGCAGGGAGGGGGCCAGACAGACAGGGAGGGAGGCAGGGAGATGGAGGGAGGGAGGGAGGCAGGGCGACGGGACGGGCAGGCAGAAAAGCAGGCAGGCGGCCAGGGAGACAGGTAGGCAGACAGGCAGGCAGACTGCCAAAGCACCTAGTTCCCCAGAGCCGTGGAGCGTCTGTTAACACTGGCAGACAGACAGACAGGCAGGATGTCCCAGGACATACTGTACACTACAGTATGCATGAATAAATGGATCAAAGGTTCACCGTCCTCTCAACCTCTCTTCTGGTAATCTTCTTTATCAACTGCTGGATGTCAGAGATGTGAAATACAATGTGTGATGTTTGAAAAATTGTTTCGGAGATAGATGATATTAAAAATACATATATTTACAATTATAATCAATGTTACTGTAAAATATGACCATGATAACGACCATTCAGATGATCAAGAGATGAAAAGCAGCTTAGTGTAGAACAGATGACACGTAATGCCTCATCTCTACCAGTTGTTTAGACAAAATGGCAGCTAGAAAATCTGCTGCAGCAAACAGAGATACAAACGATACGTTGTTGTCTGTATGATTTTGTTTTTCCTCCAAAAGCAGATGCCTAAATCACCTTAACTTCAGCTCCACCACAAACACATCTGTGCTACCTCTTCGTGTTTTTGTGACGGGGGTTGCCATAGCAATATAGAGGGATTTTATAGTTCTCTGATATTTGGATAAAAACTGGATACTGGATAAAAAGAGAGAGAGTAAGAGGGAGGGAGGGAGGGAGGGAGGGAGGGAGGGAGGGAGGGTTGGTGTGAAATAGAAAGTAAACAGAGGCAGATAGTCTTCACAGTCTCTCTCTCACACTCACACACACACACACTCACACACACACACACACAAACACACACACACACACGCATTTTAAATACTTTATTGAATCGACAAATCACATCACAATCCCAAAGGACTCAACAATTTCAGCTGCACCATCGAGAGCATCCTGACTGGTTGTATTACCATCTGGTATACAACTGCACCGCCCGCGACTGGAAAGCCTACAGTGGATGGTGCAAACGGCCCAGCCATCCAGGTCCTATATATCTGCCGGTGTCTGAGAAAGCCACAAAAAATAGTTAAAGACTCCAGCCGCCTGAGACATGCCCCGTTCTCTATGCTCCCGTCTGACAGGCGGTACCGATGCACCCCCCCCATAAAATGTATATATTTTCAACTAATATTATTTATTTTTTTAAATGTTTTTTCAGGGTGTGCTGCAACACCCAATCTTCCCGCAGCGTTGACCCGTACATCAAGGCTCAGACAAACAGACTCCTAAACAGCTTGGATCCCCTGGCCACAATCATCTTAAATGACTAACAACTACTCCCTCTCCCACAGACTCTCCCACAGACTCCCACAGACTCCCACAGACTCTCCCACAGACTCCCACAGACTCTCCCACAGACTCTCCCACAGACTCCCACAGACTATCCCACAGACTCCCACAGACTCCTAAACAGCTTGGATCCCCTGGCCACAATAATGTTAAATGACTAACAACTACTCCCTCTCCCACAGACTCTCCCACAGACTCTCCCACAGACTCTCCCACAGACTCTCCCACAGACTCTCCCACTGACTCTCCCACTGACTCTCCCACAGACTCCCACAGACTCTCCCACAGACTCTCCCACAGACTCTCCCACAGACTCTCCCACAGACTCTCCACACTGACTCTCCCACAGACTCTCCCACAGACTCTCCCACAGACTCTCCCACAGACTCTCCCACAGACTCTCCCACAGACTCTCCACACTGACTCTCCCACAGACTCTCCCACAGACTCTCCCACTGACTCTCCCACAGACTCTCCCACAGACTCTCCCACAGACTCTCCCACTGACTATCCCACAGACTCTCCCACAGACTCTCCCACAGACTATCCACACTGACTCTGCCACTGACTCTCCCACAGACTCTCCCACAGACTATCCACACTGACTCTGTGCCCATCTACCCACTCATACACAACCTACACTGCTGCTAAAATTATTATTGATTAGATGTATTACTCCATTACGCTGCTGTTCATTGATTATTGATTGCCATAACCAATTCCCATTACCGATAGTATTGATCTATTTATCCTGCTACTAGTCACTATTACTCCTGTTTACATGTATATATAACCATTAGTATCTATCTATTTATCATGTTACTGGTCACTATTACTCCTGTTGACATGTATATATAACCATTAGTATCTATCTATTTATCATGTTACTGGTCACTATTACTCCTGTTGACATGTATATATAACCATTAGTATCTATCTATTTATCCTGCTGCTGGTCACTAGTACTCCTGTTTACATGTATATATTACCATTAGTATCTATTTATCCTGCTGCTGGTCACTATTACTCATGTTTACCATGTATATATTACCATTAGTATCTATCTATTTATCCTGTTACTGGTCACTAGTACCCCTGTTGACATGTATATATTACTATTAGTATCTATCTATCCTGCTACTGGTCACTAGTACTCATGTTACATAAATATGCACATATCACCATTAGTATATTACCATACGTATTTATACATTCCTGCTACCAGTCACCTTTCAGCCCTGTTTACATGTATATCCTACTACAAGTCGTGGTGTATGTCTATACCCACCTCAACCACACCAGTACCACTGCACATTGAATCAGGTTCTGACACTGACCTACATATACAGTGCATTCGGAAAGTATTCAGACCTCTTCACTTTTTCCACATTTTGTTACGTTACAGCCTTATTCTAAAATGGATTACATAGTTTTACAATACCCCATAATGACATCACAATACCCCATAATGACATCACAATACCCCATAATGACATCACAATACCCCATAATGACATCACAATAGCCCATAATGAGAAGGATTTAATCATTTAAACAGATTTTTAGAAATGTTTGCTAATTAAAGAAACGGAAATATCACATTAGTTATATAGGTTTAGTTATATTTCAGTCTTCTGTGATGTATTTAAAGTGTAATATTGGGATGCAAACTCAAAGCGTAATACATTTCAACTATATATCTGACATGATAAAGGTGTCGTCTTTTTTTAAGCTCATAACCATGTGTGTGAGGTGTAGACTTTTGTTTCAAAGTAGATTTGTTTAAGACTACCAAGAAACACTCTGTGTGACCCTGATTTAGCCCACTGCAGTAAAATGCACTCACAAGAACAAAAAGCACCTTCTCCTCCACACAGTTAGGCTGGCCGTAACAGCTGAAACAGAGCAGTACCTTCTCCCCCACACAGTTAGGCTGGCCGTAACAGCTGAAACAGAGCAGTACCTTCTCCTCCACAAAGCTAGGCTGGCCATAACAGCTGAAACAGACTCTCCCACAGACTCTCCCACAGACTCCCACAGACTATCCCACAGACTCCCACAGACTCCTAAACAGCTTGGATCCCCTGGCCACAATAATGTTAAATGACTAACAACTACTCCCTCTCCCACAGACTCTCCCACAGACTCTCCCACAGACTCTCCCACAGACTCTCCCACAGACTCTCCCACAGACTCTCCCACAGACTCTCCCACAGACTCCCACAGACTCCCACAGACTCTCCCACAGACTCTCCCACAGACTCTCCCACAGACTCTCCACACTGACTCTCCCACAGACTCTCCCACAGACTCTCCCACAGACTCTCCCACAGACTCTCCCACAGACTCTCCCACAGACTCTCCCACAGACTCTCCCACAGACTCTCCCACTGACTCTCCCCCCCCCCCCCCCCCCCCCCCCCCCCCCCCCCCCCCCCCCCCCCCCAAGTAAAATGTCAGTAAGTCTCCTGAGTCCTGACAACACTGCAATTCAATCTTCACCTGCTCTGTCAGAGTCTGGCTAACCATAAGGGATCCTCTGCTGCCTCGGTCCTCTAGCTGTCCGCTATGAACATTTTAGTTCACTAACTTTAATCTGGGTCAATTGTTTTGATAAAAACTACTTTCAAACAAACTAGGTGTTAAAATGCTTGGAGAACCTGACTTATGCATGAAACAATATTACCACGGAAAGAATGTCTGGTCTACAACAAATTATTTACCAAACATGCATGTTAAGACAAGTGTGATAGTCGGTTTCGGGTCAGCTGTATGTTTCCCCGCACCCACCCGCAATTGCTAATAACCCATTCGTAACCCCATGACTATATGTGATAAAGTGAATCTCTGCGGGGTTGCACCCGACCCCAACCCACTAATATAGAGCATGTGCTCCAGGTATTACACTTGTGATTTCATGAAAGTTAAATATTTATAGTAATTTAATTTGAATTTGGCGCTCTGCAATTTCACCGGATGTTGTCAAATCGATCCCGCTAAAGGGATTTGATCCCTAAGAAGTTTTTAATTGTCTACCGTCTGTAAGTTGTTAGTGTCTTAACGACCGTTCCACAGGTGCATGTTCATTAATTGTTTATGGTTCATTGAACAAGCATGGGAAACAGTGTTTAAACCCTTTAAAATGAAGATCTGTGAAGTTATATGGATTTTTACGAATTATCTTTGAAAGACAGGGTCCTGAAAAAGGGATTGTTGTTGTTTTTGCTGAGTTTAGTACAGTAGGCTACAGATCCCTTGATGTGCCATGTGCCTATTTGAAGTCCCCATCTTGTTACTGTTGAATGTATACAGTGCCTCACAATCATGACACCATCGCCGGCACCGCTAGCTTCCTGTTTTACCACTTCAACAAATCTTTCCCAAACATCACTTTTTTTAACTCTCCATTTCACAGCTTTTCTCTTATTGAATTAAACTTGTCCTTTTTGCCTGCATGGATAGATTTTTCTGCCCGTTCTCAAAAGCATTTGGCGATTGGCGTGTAGGCTATGTGGCGAGCGTACAGTTATGCCCCAAAAGCTTATAGGCTTCTGCACTGATGCCAATGAAATTAAATATCTCAACGTAGCGTAAATATAAGTTAAGGATTTTTATAAGGTATTGTTTTTTTTTTTTAATTCTCTTCATCCAATCAATGTTGAACGACCCTAAACCCACCCGCCCCCCGGATATCACAACAGTGTGGGCTATGAGTCAACCAGCACATCACTACAGTATGACCAATCTACCTAGACTCCTTACTGGATGAGAGGACATGTTTTCTGTCGCTAAAACCAGAGACGACTGCAGTCTGTACCTCCAGCACACCACCAAACCAAAAGAAAGGTTGAGGAGGAAAGAGATCTCACCTGACTCTCAAATGGCACCCTATTCCCTATGTAGTGCACTCTTTTTGCACCGGGGCCCATAGGACTCTGGTCAAAAGTAGTGCACAATACAGGAAATAGGGTGACATTTGAGACATATCTCTCCTCTCTCTGTTCAGGGTTAGTCAGGAGTGCCTCCTTGGGATAGGCTGTCTGTGTTCAGGGTTGGGTTAGTATTTGTCCTAAATGGCAACTTATTTCCTATGTAGAGCGCTACTTTTGACCAGGGCCCATAGGTGTCCTGCAAGCACGTCTAGTAATTCCTTATATCTGGAATAGGGTGAGGCAGACTCAATGTCTCTGTTTGTTTCTCTGTCTGTGTTTCACCTGTCCACATTATTGTTTCCACCCCCTCCAGGTGTCGCTTATTTTCCCCAGTGTATATATCCCTGTGTTTCCTGTCTCTCTGTACCAGTGTATATATCCCTGTGTTTCCTGTCTCTCTGTGCCAGTTGTCTTGTATGTTCCAAGTCAACCAGCGGTTTTCCCGGTCTCCTGCCTTTGCTATTCTCCTTTTTCTAGTCCTCCCAGTTTTGACCCTTGCCTGTTTCTGGACTCTGTACCCGCCTGCCGGACCATTCGGCCTGCACAAGACCTCGAGCCTGTCTGCCACTCTGTACCTCCCGGACTCTGAACTGGTTTAGACCTTTTGCCTGTCCACGACCATTCTCTTGCCTAGCCCTTCTTAACCCTATTGGATTAATAAATATTGTAAGACTCCAACCGTCTGCATCTGGGGCTCGCCTTGTGTCATGATAATGAGAGAGACAGTAGAGACATAGCCGACCACAGATCATGCCTCAAGCAGACTGACAAAGACATAAAGAAAACATCTCTCTCTGACTCCCCCCAAAAAGACAAGAGGACAAAAAACCTCTCATGCAGGGATGGGAAGGCTTTTATGGCTCGAAGACACAATACAGTGTGCAGACAGACATGTTCGCAGGCAGAGTATCATCTGAAGCCACAATGTGGCTTTAAATGTGCCAACCAAAACATTTGACCTACCAAAGTGCTTTACAGAGGACCAGACTGGAACAGGTATGTAAAAGGTGTTCAGCTACTCAGTGGAAGCTGGCAGAAAAATGTTATCTCTTGTTGAAAGCGTTTGAAAGGGTTTAACTTGTCCTCCATCTTAAGAGTGAATGAATGCCTCTCACACTACCTCTTACATATCCCATCTTAGAGTCTGAAGGCCTCTCACACTACCTCTTACATATCCCATCTTAGAGTCTGAATGCCTCTCACACTACCTCTCTCATATCCCATCTTAGAGTCTGAATGCCTCTCACACTACCTCTTACATATCCCATCTTAGAGTCTGAATGCCTCTCACACTACCTCTTACATATCCCATCTTAGAGTCTGAATGCCTCTCACACTACCTCTTACATATCCCATCTTAGAGTCTGAATGCCTCTCACACTACCTCTTACATATCCCATCTTAGAGTCTGAATGCCTCTCACACTACCTCTTACATATCCCATCTTAGAGTCTGAATGCCTCTCACACTACAGTACCTCTCAAATATCCCATCTTAGTGTCGGAATACCTCTCACACTACCTCTCTCATATCCCATCTTATAGTCTCTGAATGCCTCTCACACTACATACAGTACCTCTCAAATATCCCATCTTCGTGTCGGAAATACCTGTCACACTACAGTACCTCTCTAAGATCCCATCTTAGTGTCTGAATGCCTCTCACACGACCTCTCTCATATCCCATCAGCACCTCAAAAAGTGAAACAGACAACTGCCTGCCCACCTCAACAGCTAGCCTAGCTCCATATCCACCCCCTTGACCTCTTCAACAATCTAGCTACAATACTAATGGACTGTGTGTACTGTATGTAGCTTCATATTTAACCCCTTGACCCCCTCAACTACTCAATCATTATGGGAGAGCCTCTTGTGCAGCTAAGGGGGTTCAGGAAGCTAATTAACACTAGTATCACATCAAGCAGTACGCCCTGCTGTGGAGACAACAGCACACTGATTGAGACATAGAAATATAATACATAGATTCAATTTCTATGACTACAGCCTTCTGTGGTTTGAACGGTGCTACTCTTGATTAGCCTAGCTCTAGTCCAATCTCTGATTGTGGTTTGTGAAAGAGCTGAGGACTGAGGAGGCTGGGCCAGGGAGAATAATTCCAATCCAGAGACAGAGAGAGGGGTGAGGAGGAGTGATGAAAGAGAGAGGGGAGAGAGAGAGAGAGAGAGAGAGAGAGAGAGAGAGAGAGAGAGAGAGAGAGAGAGAGAGAGAGAGAGAGAGAGAGAGAGAGAGAGAGAGAAAGCTAGATAGAGAACACTAGAGAGAGAGAGAGAGAGAGAGAGAGAGAGAGAGAGAAAGCTAGATGAGAACGATAGAGAGAGAGAGAGAAAGCTAGATAGAGAACACTAGAGAGAGAAAGAGAGAGAGAGAGAGTGAGAGGAGTCGAGAGGGGAGGAGGTAGATAGAAAGACAAAGAGAGAGAGAGAGAGGTAACTTCCACAAAGCTGTGAACGATCTGAGAGACAAGGCAAGAAGGGCATTCTATGCCATCAAAAGGAACATAAATTTCAACATACCAATTAGGATCTGGCTAAAAATACTTGAATCTGTCATAGAGCCCATTGCCCTTTATGGTTGTGAGGTCTGGGGTCCGCTCACCAACCAAGATTTCACAAAATGGGGCAAACACCAAATTGAGACTCTGCATGCAGAATTCTGCAAAAATATCCTCCGTGTACAACGTAGAACACCAAATAATGCATGCAGAGCAGAATTAGGCCGATACCCACTAATTATCAAAATCCAGAAAAGAGCCGTTAAATTCTACAACCACCTAAAAGGAAGCGATTCCCAAACCTTCCATAACAAAGCCATCACCTACAGAGAGATGAACCTGGAGAAGAGTCCCCTAAGCAAGCTGGTCCTAGGGCTCTGTTCACAAACACAAACACACCCCACAGAGCCCCAGGACAACAGCACAATTAGACCCAACCAAATCATGAGAAAACAAAAAGATAATTACTTGACACATTGGAAAGAATTAACAAAAAAACAGAGCAAACTAGAATGCTATTTGGCCCTAAACAGAGAGTACACAGTGGCAGAATACCTGACCACTGTGACTGACCCAAACCTAAGGAAAGCTTTGACTATGTACAGACTCAGTGAGCATAGCCTTGCTATTGAGAAAGGCCGCCGTAGGCAGACATGGCTCTCAAGAGAAGACAGGCTATGTGCACACTGTCCACAAAATGAGGTGGAAACTGAGCTGCACTTTCTAACCTCCTGCCCAATGTATGACCATATTAGAGACACATATTTCCCTCAGATTACACAGATCCACAAAGAATTCGAAAACAAATCCAATTTTGATAAACTCCCATATCTACTGGGTGAAATTCCACAGTGTGCCATCACAGCAGCAAGATTTGTGACCTGTTGTCACAAGAAAAGGGCAACCAGTGAAGAACAAACAGCATTGTAAATACAACCCATATTTATGCCTATTTATTTTAACCTGTGTGCTTTAACCATTCGTACATTGCTACAACACTGTATATATATATAATATGACATTTGTAATGTCTTTATTGTTTTGAAACTTCTGTATGTGTAATGTTTACTGTTCATTTGTATTGTTTGTTTCACTTTTGTGTATTGCTACCTCACTTGCTTTGGCAATGTTAACACATGTTTCCCATGCCAATAAAGCCCCTTGAATTGAATTGAATTGAATTGAGAGAGAGAGAGAGAGAGAGAGAGAGAGAGAGAGAGAGAGAGAGAGAGTGAGAGGAGTCGAGAGGGGAGGAGAGAGATAGAAAGACAAAGAGAGAGAGAGAGGCTTAACAGCTTACAGTACCTGCAGAGGAGGGTGGTCTGGCCGAGTCTTGAATGAATCAATAGTGTATTATCACTCTGAGACCCAGGGGCTAGCTAGCTTGAGCTAGCCTCGCTTCGCTTGCAGCCAACCCACTACTGTCTATTGGGAGAGACTAGCACTATGCTGGCACAATCAATAATACCAACCTGCAGTGAGCAAACCGCTCCTACACAAGCATCGTACTGAACATTCACAGCTAATTCTGTACTCAATGAACCAGGAAATTAAATAACAGTATTTAACTTTTAGATTGAATAATAAGGAACATTGTTGTTGATTATGACATGTTTATGTACTGCTTATGAATATGTTATTAATGGTTAATGAAGTCTTTATGTAGTCTGAGTACCCTTCCGACAGGTAAACGGTTAGTTAGCGGATGAATAATCACCAGCGTGTCACAACCTGAACAGAGCAGGGAACTGGCACATGTTTTACCCTCACACTACTCTCTATCTGCCACAGGAGCCATGACCCTATTTAGTGCCAGTGAACGCGACAGAATGGATGCACTCATTGTTAAACACACACCAGGGGTTGGAACCGGTTCAGGGAACACACCTGAAAAATTTAGAAGAAAATAAATAATTCAAGGAACAGAAACGGAACCGGGAACGACAGTGTTCCATACGTTATTTTAAAAGCATGGGAAACCGGTTAATAAACACTATTTTACATTCCAGGCTGTTTTTTCTAGTCCCACAAAATACAGCAACAAAGTACCTATGCAAAGCCCTCACTCTGTCACTCAGAAACTTGTTCCAGTGTCTGTCTGCCTGCCAGCTGATAAGTATAATTGTTTTGTCTTTATCTGTTATGGTTTAAGTGCTGCCTGTCTTCCCAGTGGTCTACTTGGTGTGTGAACTGCTGACTGCTCATCATTTGCAGATAGTTGTTGACACATGAACCCGGATTATTAAAGGGCAGGGCAATTTGTGACTTGTTTTGGTAATCAGTGGCTGTATTGGAGGGGGAGTGGTTTCACCTCTCCTAGGCAATCAGCAATTAGAACAGGGAGGTGTGCGCTCCATCTCTGTTAGGCAATTAGCAATTAGTGTCAGTTCTTCAGTCTCCACTGGTTGCTCAGCAGCACCTATAAGCGGTGGTTGTGCCAGAGAGGGTTTTGTCGCAGAAACAAAGACAGTTTTGCCAAGTTGTTCGAGGAAGGAAAGAGAGGAAGATTCCACACCACTCTCTCATTTGAGTATCTTTCCCAGTTATTTACAGATGATCACATTTTTTTGCTAATTTTGTAGCTTTGGCAACTAGGTGTGTTTTTCTATACCTGTTCGCACCTCTCCCTGTAGTCTTTAGAGACACTCCCCATCCCTTGGCTGCAACCCTTCTAATTTAGAGTACCCTGCACGCACAACCCATGTGGAATTCCTGCTCTCTGGCAACATTTTAAACTGCCAATCTGCGGTCAAGAACGCCACGTTCATCTCAGCCTACGCTGCCCTTCAGTCCCTTGGCTGTTTGTCCCTGACGGAGACATGGATCACCCCAGAGAACACTGCTAGTCCAGCTGACCTTTCTTCATCTGGCTACGTTTTCTCTCGTGGTCCGAGACGGATGAGAGCATTGATGGTCGTCACGGTGATGGCACAGGGCAACTAATTTGTCTTTTCTCCCTGTCTCACCTCTCCATCTCCTCATTTGAATTTGATTTTGTCACTGTCACGTGTCCACTCAAGTTGGACATTATTGTCATCTATCACCCACCAGATGCCGTTGGATAATTCCTAAATGAGCTTGACCCCTTGATAAACTGATTTTCTGACGATGGCTCGCCGTTCTTCGTCCTTGGTGATTTCAACCTCCCGACGTCTACCTTCGATTCATTTCTGTCCAACTCTCTTTCCCCTACTTGCCTCTTTTGACCTCTTCCTGAACCCCATTTCCCAATCCCTTCCAACTCATAAGGCAGGCAACACGTTTGACCTCATTTCTACTATAGGCTGTTCTACAAATCTCACTGCAACCCTCCCCTCCAGGTCTCTGATCACTACTTTGTTTCCTTTTCTGTCTCCCTTTCCTCCAACCCTAGTCACTCAGTCCCTTCCCTGATAGTCAAACGCTGTCACAATCTTCTCTCTCTCCCACTACTCTCTTCTCTTATCATCTCTCCCTTCTGCTAAATCCTTCACCCTCCTGATTCTGCCTCTTCGACCCTGCTCTCCTCCCTTTCCGCATCTTATACTCACACTGTCCCCTTTCCTCCCGGCCGGCTCTCCCCTCCTTCTCCGTGACTGAGTGACTCATTGTGAGCTTACAGAACAGGGCTGCGGGCAGCTGAACAAAAATGGAGGAAAACTAAACTTCTGGAGGACTTATCATCCTTTCACTCCCTCCTCTCTACCTTCTATTCCTCTGTATCTGCTGCTAAAGCCACTTTCTACCACTCTAAATGTCAAGCTTCTGCCTCTAACCTTAGGAAACTCTTTTCCACCTTCTTCTCCCTCCTTAATCCTTCACCGCTCCGTCCTCCCTATCTGCGGTCTAATTTGTCAACCACTCTGAAAAGAAGGTTGACGAAATCCACTACTCATTCCCTCAGCCTATTATTAAGTCCACTGGTCTCCATCACACATAACTACTCTATGCCTTGATCTGTCTCCCATCTCTCTCCAGATGACTACCTGCAACTAGTGAGGTCTGGCCATCTGACAACCTGCCTGCTCGACCCCCATATCTCCTCTCTTCTCCAGACCATCTCTGGAGACCTACTCCCATTCCTCACTTCCCTCATCAACTCATCCCTGACCACTGTGTCTCCTCTGACTTCAAAATGGCCCGAGTCGCTCCCCTCAGAAAACCAATAATCGACTCATCTGACGTCACAAATCTTTGAACTGTATCCCTTTGTATTCTTTCCAAAAAACTTAACAGGCTTCAAGACGGATCACTCAACTAAGACTGCTCTTCTCTATGTCACGGAGGCACTCCACACTGCCAAAGCGGACTCTCTCTCCTCTGTTCTCATCCTCCTAGATCTATCCGCTGCCTCCGACACCGTGAACCATCAGATCCTCCTATCCACCCTCTCAGGGCTGGGCATCACAGGCTCTGCACACTCTTGAATTACATCCTACCTGGCAGGCCACTCCTGCCAGGTAACGTGGAGAGGAGCTCTGTCTGGGAGACTCTCACTATTCGTGTCCCACAGAGCTCGGTTCTAGGTCCTCTCCTCTCTCGCTCGCTCTCTTTACACCAAGTCACAAGGCTCTGTCATATCCTCTCATGGTCTCTCCTATCATTGCTATGCAGATGATACTCAACAACCCCCCCCCCCACCCCTTCTGACTCTCAGGTGGCGACACATCTCTGCGTGCCTGGCAGATATCTCAACTTGGATGTCGGTCCACCACCTCAAGCTCAACCTCAACAAGACAGAGCTGTTATTCCTCCCGGGGAAGGCCTGCCCGCTCAAAGACCTCCATCATGGTTGAAAACTACACGGTGTCACCCTCCCAGATTGAAAAGAACCTTGGTATGACCCAGGACAACACCCTGTCATTCTCTGCAAACATCAAAGCAGTGACTCGCTCCTGCAGGTTCATGCTCTACAACATTCGTGCAGTACGACCCTACCTCACACAGGAAGAGACACAGGTTCTAATCCAGGCACTTGTCTTCTCCCGTCTGGACTACTGCAACTCTCTGTTGGCTGGGCTCTCTGCTTGTGTCATCAAACCCTGCAATTTATCCAGAACGCTGACCTGGTGTTCAACCTTCCCAAGTTCTCCCACTCTGCTCCTCCGCACACTCCACTGACTTCCAGTCGAAGCTCACATCCACTAAAAGACTATGGTGCTTACCTACGGAACAGCAAGAGGAACTGCCCCTCAAACCCTACAGCCCAACCCGAGCACTCCGTTCTGCCACCTTTGGTCTCTTGACCCTCCCACCCCTATGATAGAACCAGCTTCCCCCTGAAGCTAGGACAGCATCTTCAGAAAATATCTGAAACCCTTCCTCTTCAAACAGTTAAATAATCCCCCCCCTCCCCATCTCTGACTCTATTGATAGTCAGGACAAAACGAACGAAGCTATATGAATAGTGTAGACAGGCAACTAAACATAGAATAAGAACCCACAAACACCAAAGGGGAAATGGCTACCTAAATATGATCCCCAATCAGAGACAACGATAAACAGCTGCCTCTGATTGGGAACCATATCAGGCCAACATAGACATACAAAAACCCCTAGACATACAAAAAACCCTAGACAATACAAAAACTAGCGTAATCCACCCTAGTCACACCCTGACCTAACCATAATATAAAGAAAACAGAGATATCTCAGGTCAGGGCGTGACAGTTGTTGTGTCTGTGGATACTGCGTGAAATACAGCGGGAAAATCTGAATCATCATAATATGCTAACTCTAGGAATCCTAACGTACAGGTCACGACAGCTCACTGACATAAGGTTCCATCTGAGACCCACAGGACAGTGGCTCGGACTCATCGCTAATAGCCATATTAAAATTCTTAATTTATACTAAATTGTAGGAATTCTAAAGTACAGGCCACAGATGTTCACTGACATAATGTTCGAGCACAGAAACAGGACGGAACACAAAGGATTTAAGTTGATAATCATCATAATATGGTAATTCTAACGTACAGGTCATAGAATCTCAGTGACATAATGTACAGGGACAATCCCTGGTCACGCCACCTGGTAAAAATGGATGGTTACAGTTCCATCACACAGCCTCCTAACACAGAGTGGCTTTAAGCTCTGAAACACAGCTGGTGCTAGGGCTGCACGAGGTTGTAGAATCCCCATTCCTAAAAGTGTGAGAATCAGAATGGACTCCTTCATAACTGCTATGTTCTGTGACTAGAGACACTACCATCACAGATAAGGACCCAGCACAGTGGCTTACTGAAACCCAGTGAAGGCGACTGAAGGCGACTGACTGATCTACAAAGCACCTCTACTCATAAATAACTACTTGTTGTTATTTGTAGATCAGTCAGTCACCATTTATCCACAATGCATCATGGGCTTGATGCTCTCTAACACAGCCACTGCTAACACTGTCTCATACAGACTCTCACAAAGTAAACTCTATGTCTCATACACTGACTCTCACAGAGTTAACACTATGTCTCATACACAGACTCTCACAGAGTTAACACTATGTCTCATACACAGACTCTCACAGAGTTAACACTATGTCTCATACACAGACTCTCACAGAGTTAACACTATGTCTCATACACAGACTCTCACAGAGTTAACACTATGTCTCATACACAGACTCTCACAGAGTTAACACTATGTCTCATACACAGACTCTCACAGAGTTAACACTATGTCTCATACACAGACTCTCACAGAGTTAACACTATGTCTCATACACAGACTCTCACAGAGTTAACACTATGTCTCATACACAGACTCTCACAGAGTTAACACTATGTCTCATACACAGACTCTCACAGAGTTAACACTGTCTCATACACAGACTCTCACAGAGTTAACACTATGTCTCATACACAGACTCTCACAGAGTTAACACTATGTCTCATACACAGACTCTCACAGAGTTAACACTATGTCTCATACACAGACTCTCACAGAGTTAACACTATGTCTCATACACAGACTCTCACAGAGTTAACACTATGTCTCATACACAGACTCTCACAGAGTTAACACTATGTCTCATACAGACTCTCTCACACTGCAGAGAAACTGTGCATGTTGTAATCTCCAGCAAACCTTATGATAACACTACATTACCATATATACACACACACACACACACACACACACACATTACCATGTTACATTTGTTACATTTCAAACCCCTTCTTCAATATTCATACATTTTAATGTCACGGCACAATTCCATTAGTGCAAGGGAGGGAACCAGGTCAGAGTAATTACCCATTAGAGGGAGCGAGAGGGACAGGGGAAGGGAGGGAGGGATAGAGAAAAGGGGAGAGAGAAAGAGGGATGGGAAGAGAGAGAGGGAGGGATGGGGGAGAGAGAGAGAAACAGAGAGGGAGAAAGAAACAGAGAGAGATGGGGGAGAGAGAGAGAGAGAGGGAACGAGAGAGGGAGAGAGCGGGAACAAGAGAGACCCAGAAAACCTGAGTCTGCACCTTCACTATGGTGAATCACTAAAACAATACAAAAATACACTACGGAAAAACAAGGAACAGCACGTCAGAAATCAGCTCAATGTAATTGAAGAATCCATAGAAAATTGGAAAACACTAAACAAACAACAACACGAAGAGTTATATATCCAAAGTGGAGATGTATGGGTAAACCACTTCTCCAATCTTTTTGGCTCTATAACAATGAAGAAAGAGCAAAAACATATACATGATCAATTCAAAATCTTAGAATCAACTATTAAAGACTACCAGAACCCACTGGATTCTCCAATTACCTTGAATGAACTACAGGACAAAATATAAACACTCCAACCCAAAAAGGATTATGGAGTTGATGATATCCTCAATGAAATGATAAAATATACAGACAACAAATTCCAATTGGCTATACTAAAACTCTCAAACATCATCCTTAGCTCTGGCATCGCCCCCAATATTTGGACCCAATGATTGATCACCCCAGTCCACAAAAGTGCAGACGAATTTGACCCCAATAACTACCATGGGATATGCGTCAACAGCAACCTTGGGAAAATCCTCTGCATTATGATTAATAGCAGACGTGTACATTTTCTCAGTGAAAAGAATGTACTGAGCAAATGTCAATATTTTTTTTTTACCAAATTACTGTACGACAGACCACATATTCTCCCTGCACACCCTAATTGACAAACAAACAAACAAACCAAAACAAAGGTAAAGTCTTCTCATGCTTTGTTGATTTCAAAAAAAGCCTTCGACTCAATTTGGCAAGAAGGATTGCTATACAAATTGATGGAAACTGGTGTTGGGGGAAAAAACATACAACATTATAAAATCCATGTACACAAACAACAAGTTTGCGGGGAAAATTGGCAAAAAACACACATCTCTTTCCACAGGGCAGTGGGGTGAGACAGGGATGCAGCTTAAGCCCCACCCACTTCAACATATATATCAACAAATTGGCAAGGCCACTACAACAGTCTGCAGCACCTGGCCTCACCCTACTAGAATCTGAAGTCAAATGTCTACTCTTTGCTGATGATCTGGTGCTTCTGTCCCCAACCAAGGAGGGCCTACAGCAGCACCTAGATATTCTGCACAGATTCTGTCAGACCTGGGCCCTGACCGTAAATCTCAGTAAGACCAAAATCATGGTGTTCCAAAAAAGGTCCAGTTGACAGGACCGCAAATACAAATTCCATCTAGACACCGTTGCACTACAGCACACAAAAAACGATACATACTTTGGCCAAACATCAGCGCCACAGGTAACTTCCACAAATCTGTGAACGATCTGAGAGACAAAGCAAGAAGGGCCTTCTATGCCATCAAAAGGAACATCAAATTCGACATACCAATTAGGATCTGGCTAAAAATATTTGAATCAGTTATAGAACCCATTGCCCTTTATGGTTGTGAAGTCTGGGGTCTGCTCACCAACCAATAATTCACAAAATGGGACAAACACCAAACTGAGACTTCATGCAGAATTCTGCAAAAATATCCTTTGTGTACAATGTAAAACACCAAATAATGCTTGCAGAGCAGAATTAGGCCGATACCTGGTAATTATCAAAATCCAGAAAAGAGACGTTCAATTCTACAACCACCTAAAAGGAAGCGATTCCATAACAAAGCCATCACCTACTGAGAGATGAACGTGGAGAAAAGTCCCCTAAGCAAGCTGGTCCTGGGGCTCTGTTCACAAACACAAACAGACCCCACAGAGCCTCAGGACAGAGATACAATTAGAACCAACCATATCATGAGAAAACAAAAAGATAATTACTTGACAGATTGGAAAGAATTCACAAAAAAACTAAGCAAACTGGAATGCTATTTGGCCCAAAACAGAGAGTACACAGTGGCAGAATACCTGACCACTGTGACTGACCCAAACTGAAGGAAAGCTTTCACTATGTACAGACTACAGACTCAGTGAGCATAGCTTTAATATTGAGAAAGGTCGCCGTAGGCAGACCTGGCTCTCAAGAGAAGACAGGCTATGTGCACACTGCCCACAAAATGAGGTGGAAACTGAGCTGCACTTCTTAACCTCCTGCCCAATGTATGACCATATTAGAGGGACAGATTTCCCTCAGATTATACAGACCCACAAGGAATTTGAAAACAAGCCCAATTTTGATAAACTCCCATATCTATTGCGTAAAATACCACAGTGTGCCATCACAGCAGCAAGATGTGTGACATGTTGCCACAAGAAAAGGGCAACCAGTGAAGAACAAACACCATTGTAAATACAACCCATAATTATGTTTATTTATTTTCCCTTTTGTACTTTCACTATTTGCACATCGTTACAACACTGTGTAACATAATATGACATTTGAAATGTCTTAATTCTTTTGGAACTTCTGTGAGTGTAATGTTTACTGTTCATTTTTATTGTTTATTTCACTTTTGTTTATTATCTACTTCACTTGCTTTGACAATGTTAACATATTTTCCCATGCCAATAAAGCGCCTTGAATTGAAGAGAGAGGGAACAAGAGGGAGAGAGAGGGAGAGAGAGGGAACGAGAGAGAGAGGGAACGAGAGAGGGAGAGAGAGAGAGAAAGGTAGTTCATGATATATAATGGATGAAAAATATATGAGCATGATAACGGTCTCAAAGTTGTTTACAATTTATGCTCATTAAGACTTCATGTCCCAGACTGCACTTCTTCCCTGCAAACAACCTCTGCTCGCTCATACAATCCTTCTGGGTTTTCTCGTGGGTTAGAAATGGTAGTCCATGTGAGCATAACCTTCTTCAGTGACATTATCAACACTTTTTTGAGAACATTGTTACTATTAAGGACATATCCTCATGATGGCATCAGCTTTGAATCAAACTGGGAACTCATAAAATCTTACCTGACATTATAGAAGGTTGCGTTCACTTGTTGCCACCACCCTAAGCTCTAGAAGTACATTATAAACATGAACCCATCAGTAACATAAACTTAGCACACAAAAAAAGAAACGTCCTCTCACTGTCAACTGCGTTCATTTTCAGGACAATTAACATGTGTAAATATTTGTATGAACAGAACAAGATTCAACAACTGAGACATAAACTGAACAAGTTCCACAGACACGTGACTAACATAAATGGAATAATGTGTCGCTGAACAAAGGGGGGGGGGGGGGGGGGGGGGTCGAAATTAAAAGTAACAGTCAGTATCTGGTGTGGCCACCAGCTGCATTAAGTACTGCAGTGCATCTCCTCCTCATGGACTGCACCAGATTTGCCAGTTCTTGCTGTGAGATGTTACCCCATTCTTCCACCAAGGCACCTGCAAGTTCCCGGACATTTCTGGGGGGAATGGCCCTAGCCCTCACCCTCTGATCAGACAGATCCCAGACGTGCTCAATGGGATTGAGATCCGGGCTCTTCGCTGGCCATGGCAGAACACTGACATTCCTGTCTTGCAGGAAATCACGCACAGAACGAGAAGTATGACTGGTGGCATTGTCATACCGGAGGGTCATGTCAGGATGAGCCTGCAGGAAGGGTACCAACATGAGGGAGGAGGATGTCTTCCCTGTAACGCACAGCATTGAGATTGCCTGCAATGACAATAAGCTCAGTCCGATTATGCTGTGAAACACACTGCCCCAGACCATGACCATTGTGATGGCTGGTGAGGACCTGCCTTACAACAGCCCTACAAGCCCTCAGTCCAGCCTATCTCAGCCTATTGCCGACATTCTGAGCACTGATGGAGGGATTGTGCGTTCCTGGTGTAACTCGGGCAGTTGTTGTTGCCATCCTGTACCTGTCCTGCAGGTGTGATGTTCGAATGTACCGATCCTGTGCAGGTGTTGTTACACGTGGTCTGCCACTGCGAGGACGATCAGCTGTCCATCCTGTCTCCCTGTAGCGCTGTCTCAAGTGTCTCACGGTACGGACATTGAAATGTATTGCCCTGGCCACATCTGCAGTCCTCATGCATCCTTGCAGCATGCCTAAGGCACATTCACTCAGATGAGCAGGGACCCTGGGCATCTTTTTTTTGGTGCTTTTCAGAGTCAGTAGAAAGGCCTCTCCTAAGTTTTCATAACTGTGACCTTAATTGCCTACCGTCTGTAAGCTGTTAGTGTCTTAACGACCGTTCCAAAGGCGCATGTTCATGAATTGTTTATGGTTCATTGAACAAGCATGGGAAACAGTGTTTAAACCCTTTACAATGAAGATCTGTGAAGTTATTTGGATTTCTACAAATTCTTTGAAAGACAGGGTCCTGAAAAAGGGACGTTTCTTTTTTTTTGCTGAGTTTAGAACTAATACTGTATATCAGCCCAGGTGACATGCTAAATATAACAACAATAATTTAATTTTCATGAGACCATGTTACGTTTATTACAGTCTGTTTAAACTGGACAGATGTCACACCCTGACCATAGAGAGTTTTTATTCTCTATGTTGGTTAGGTCGGGGTGTGATTTAGGGTGGGTCATCTAGGCGTTTATATGTCGATGTTGGCCTGTTATGGTTCTCAATCAGAGGCAGCTGTTTATCGTTGTCTCTGATTGGGGATCATATTTAGGCAGCCATTTCCCCTTTGTGCTTTGTGGGATCTTGTGTTTGTGTAGCTGCCTGTGAGTAGTCCAGAACGTCACGTTTCTTTTGTGCTTGTTTGTTTGGTTTGGTGAGTTTCGATTTATTAAAATATGTGGAACTCTACGCACGCTGCGCCTTGGTCCATCCCTTATGACGAACGTGACAACAGATGCCATAATATGAGCAAGTTTCACACAACAGGAAAATAGTCTTACAACAACAGGAAATGTGATTTGATATGTGGATTATAATTAATGGACATTTGTTTAATTAAGGGGTTGATACATTTTTCAAGTCTCAATATTTTTAAGCGGAAATTACTAACTTTAGAATCCTTTTCAAACCTCAAACTACAAGTTTGCATTTCCTGCTGTGCAGAAAAATGTCCTGCAACAACAGGATGATCAAATTAAGATACTGCATCTGTATTCCTGAACCACTGTACCTTGTAGCCCCTGGCCTGTGTAAGCCATTAAACACCCATCACTGTCATTCAATAGCATATCTCCCTCCTTTTAGCCACTGTGACTGTTCAATAGCTATTGTTAGGTTCAACTAGAGGGGTGTTGTAGGGCCTACTGTAGACACAGACAGGTTATAACCACTGTGACTGTTAATAGCTATTAGGTCCAACCAGAGGGGTGTTGTAGGTCCTACTGTAGACACAGACAGGTTATAGCCACTGACCTCATTTGGGTTGTCTGTGTCTGGGGTTATTTTGGTCTGGTCATTAAAAACCAAACCCATCAATGCTATTAGAGGACGACTGTTCTCATATGTTTACTAGCTATCGAACAAAACAATTAGAATGATAGATACAGAAGGATTTATATAGCGCTTTTCTAAAACAATCAAAGCACTGAAGGATGTAAGTAATAAAAAAACTAAGCCAGCAGACACACAACCCTGAACCTCATAGTACCAGACACATCCCTGAACCTCATAGTACCAGACACATCCCTGAACCTCATAGTACCAGACACACAACCCTGAACCTCATAGTACCAGACACATCCCTGAACCTCAGATAGTACCAGACACAACCCTGAACCTCAGATAGTACCAGACACATCCCTGAACCTCATAGTACCAGACACATCCCTGAACCTCATAGTACCAGACACATCCCTGAACCTCATAGTACCAGACACACATCCCTAAACCTCATAGTACCAGACACATCCCTGAACCTCATAGTACCAGACACATCCCTGAACCTCATAGTACCAGACACATCCCTGAACCTCATAGTACCAGACACATTCCTAAACCTCAGATAGTACCAGACACATCCCTGAACCTCATAGTACCAGGCACATCCCTAAACCTCATAGTACCAGACACATCCCTGAACCTCACAGTACCAGACACATCCCTGTACCTCATAGTACCAGACACATCCCTGAACCTCATAGTACCAGACACATCCCTGAACCTCATAGTACCAGACACATCCCTGAACCTCAGATAGTACCAGACACATCCCTGAACCTCAGATAGTACCAGACACATCCCTGAACCTCTTAGTACCAGACAAAACCCTGAACCTCATAGTACCAGACACATCCCTGAACCTCATAGTACCAGACACATCCCTGAACCTCAGATAGTACCAGACACATCCCTGAACCTCATAGTACCTGACAAAACCCTGAACCTCATAGTACCAGACACATCCCTGAACCTCATAGTACCAGACACATCCCTGAACCTCATAGTACCAGACACATCCCTGAACCTCATAGTACCAGACACATCCCTGAACCTCAGATAGTACCAGACACATCCCTGAACCTCAGATAGTACCAGACACAACCCTGAACCTCATAGTACCAGACACATCCCTGAACCTCATAGTACCAGACACATCCCTGAACCTCATAGTACCAGACACATCCCTGAACCTTATTGTACCAGACACATCCCTGAACCTCATAGTACCAGACACATCCCTGAACCTCTTAGTACCAGACACAACCCTGAACCTCATAGTACCAGACACATCCCTGAACCTCAGATAGTACCAGACACATCCCTGAACCTCAGATAGTACCAGACACATCCCTGAACCTCATAGTACCAGACACACAACCCTGAACCTCATAGTACCAGACACATCCCTGAACCTCAGATAGTACCAGACACATCCCTGAACCTCAGATAGTACCAGACACATCCCTGAACCTCATAGTACCAGACACATCCCTGAACCTCAGATAGTACCAGACACAACCCTGAACCTCAGATAGTACCAGACACATCCCTGAACCTCATAGTACCAGACACATCCCTGAACCTCATAGTACCAGACACACATCCCTGAACCTCAGATAGTACCAGACACAACCCTAAACCTCAGATAGTACCAGACACATCCCTGAACCTCATAGTACCAGACACATCCCTGAACCTCATAGTACCAGACACATCCCTGAACCTCATAGTACCAGACACACATCCCTGAACCTCATAGTACCAGACACATCCCTGAACCTCAGATAGTACCAGACACATCCCTGAACCTCATAGTACCAGACACATCCCTGAACCTCAGATAGTACCAGACACATCCCTGAACCTCATAGTACCAGACACATCCCTGAACCTCATAGTACCAGACACATCCCTGAACCTCATAGTACCAGACACATCCCTGAACCTCACAACCAAAAAGCTTCCAGATTCCAACAGCACATTTGCTACATGGACAAGCGACATTCAAACAACACATACAGAAGGACTAACAACACAGACAGAAGGAATAACAACACACACAGAAGGACTAACAACACAGACAGAAGGAATAACAACACATACAGAAGGAATAACAACACAGTCAGAAGGACTAACAACACAGACAGAAGGAATAACAACACACACAGAAGGAATAACAACACACACAGAAGGACTAATACGTCGTTGTCTTCAGTTGAGAGCAGACACAGATACAGAGTCTCTAAATGACGGACTTTTTCAAGGTCACTACGGCTGGAACAGAATGAACCCCAAGACAAAACTACAAGCCATGCCAACAGACATGTCACTGGGCGGATGGACGATAGTTTGACAGTAATAACACAGAAAGGACGTGGACATCCAAGATCGGCATCCATCTAATGAAGTGAACAGCCAGTAAAGGAGAACAGTCATTGGTTAAAATAGAGAGTGAAATAGATTGATGGTAGCTCTGAGGGAGACTTTGTCTCTGGTGTGTGTGTGTGTGTGTGTGTGTGTGTGTGTGTGTGTGTGTGTGTGTGTGTGTGTGTGTGTGTGTGTGTGTGTGTGTGTGTGTGTGTGTGTGTATGGGTGTATATATGTGTGTGTTTGTATGTGTGTGTGCGAGTGCGTGTGTCCTGCATGCCCCACAGGGCTGAGTGGGGTGTCTCTGAAGGCAGATAGGCAAGGAGACAAACGATGAGGCTGAGCAGAGCGAACACACACACACACATGCACGCACACACATGGAAAAACACACACAGACACACACTTGTACACACACACACACACCGCTAGGCAGCAGATATAATTGGTCCTCTTCCCTCCAGCTGACTCTTTATGTCAACCCAAATGGATGGCCACACGGCCAAACACACAGAAATAGAGCGAGGGAATGCCAAAGTCGATATCGCAAATGTTTCCTTAACTACAAATGTGTTCAAGAAGCACTTGAGGAAGCTAACTATTTCTGATGGATATGGGGTGGGTAGGGGGTGGTGGACAAGGGTCAGAAACAAGGGTTTGACTTCCAATTACCCATCAACTGTTAAGGGTGCAAGATGCTGAAGACATCTCTGCTGCTCTGCTCTCTATCCGGGAAGGAAGGAAGGAAGGAAGGAAGGAAGGAAGGAAGGAAGGAAGGCAGGCAGGCAGGCAGGCAGGCAGGCAGGCAGGCAGGCAGGCAGGCAGGCAGGCAGGCAGGAAGGAAGGAAGGAAGGAAGGAAGGAAGGAAGGAAGGAAGGAAGGAAGGAAGGAAGGAAGGAAGGAAGGAAGGAAGGAAGGAAGGAAGGAAGGAAGGAAGGTAGGAAGGAAGGCAGGCAGGCAGGCAGGCAGGCAGGCAGGCAGGCAGGCAGGCAGGCAGGCAGGAAGGAAGGAAGGAAGGAAGGCACAGACACAGACACAGACACAGACACATAATTTTGACAGAACCTGTCTTGGCTAACAACACAGCTATTACTAAAGTCCAATCAATGAGCCGTGGACAGGGTCAGGGACCGGGCTGGTGACTGGGAGGCCGTGGTCGTGTCGCATTTCAGGAAACAATTGATGCGACATTGGAACAGCTGACTACTGAGTTCTATTTTGGTGCAAAGAAAGGACAGACACTCAGATGGACGGACGGATAGACAGACAGACAGCCAGCCAGACAGACAGGCGAACAGACAGACAGGCTGACAGCATGTGAACTGGTATGATGTAAAGACCAGTCAGAGCAGCGTTCCTATAACAAGCATCTCTTTATAGCAGCCTTGTTATTCTGCCAACAGCCTTGTTAAACTGGGACTCACAGAGCAACAGCGTGGTAACAGTAGTGAACACTCTGTGTCCTCTCTGCAGGGACCACACCACCTGTAATAGGCCAATACTTGATCTTTTATATGGACCTAGAAGTCAGATTTGGATTTTGTACAACAAATCAAATCGACCATAAAGCAAAGCTTTTGATCTCAAATCAAGAACAACGCTTGTTTGACGTGGGCACTGTCTTGTGCTATGTGCGACGACAACAACAACCAAGACAACATGTTGTTTTTGTCACTTCTCTCCCTCTTGAAGTTTTCCTTTGGCTGGATGACGGTTGTTATGGCGACGGTGGAAAGTCAAGTCCAGGGTTCTGAAGGAAGGCACCTCATTACCCCTCTTGTCACCATAACAACAACATAACTCTCCATCAGAATGGCACTATAGTTAGAAACTCTTCATCTGGGCTACACCCTAAATGATACCCCATTTCCTATACCAGGGCCCATAGGGCTGTGGTCAAAAGTAGACATAGACTGGGTCTGTATTGAATATTACCCCACACATCCTCCACATTCACTCATTCAACAACACTGGTTGATTGTGTGGCAGGATTCAGGAATGTGGCTAAATCCCACACAGCCATGAAATGTAAATACACTTTCCCACATGATACAAGACCATCAGATGATGAGCAACTGCAGCTATTCCTAGCCCTAAACAGGAAAGGGAACCACTCAAATATTTGGACAGGAGAGGAGAGGAGAGGAGAGGAGAGGAGAGGAGAGGAAAGGAGAGGAGAGGAGAGGAGAGGAGAGGAGAGGAGAGGAGAGGAGAGGAGAGGAGAGGAGAGGAGAGGAGAGGAGAGGAGAGGAGAGGAGAGATTGACTAACACATAGATGAACAACATAACTTGAATGTGAGACATAATCTGAGAGAACTTTCATAAACCATCAAAGCCTGGACTAAATTTCCATTTGCTACTTTATTTCACAACGTTGGACACTGTTTATAGAGCTCTCACATAGCCTGTCTCTCTCTCTCTCTCTCTCATAGTCTCTCTCTCTCTCACATAGTCTGTCTCTCACTCTCTCTCCCTCTCTCTCTCTCTCGCTCTCCTCGCTCGCTTTTCCCTCTCTCTCTCTTTCTCTCTCTCTCTTTCTCTCTCCCCCTCTCTCTCTCTCTCTCTCTCTCTCGCTCTTTCTCTCTCTCTCTCTCCCTCTCTCTCTCTCTCTCTCCCTCTCTTTCTCTCTCTCTCCCTCTCTCTCTCTCTCTCTCTCTCCCTCTCCCTCTCTCTCACTCCAGGCATCAACCTTCCTTCAGCAGGCAGCACTAGACACATCAAACGAAATATGATGCACTGCTGCTTTTTAATATTTAAGGAAAATGTAGGATTTCCCGGGTGAAGAAACTAACTGATTAGGGGAAGGAAGCGTGTGTGTGCGTGTGTGTGTGTGGTCAGGGTTGAGTAGGTTACTTTCTAAATGTAATCTGTTACAGTTACTAGTTACCTGTCCAAAATTGTAATTAGTAACGTAACTTTGGATTACCCAAACTCAGTAATGTAATCTGATTACATTCAGGTACTTTTAGATGACTTTCCCCTTAAGAGGCATTAGAAGAAGACAAAAATGTATGTTACCAATTCAACGACATCTATTTAAGCAATAAGGCACGGGGAGGTGTGGTATATAGCCAATATACCACGGCTAAGGACTGTTCTGTGTGTGCTTTGAAAGGCTGGTCATGGCTCACATCAACCCCATTATCCCAGAAATCCGAGACCAACTCCAAATTGCAGATGATGGAAGAGACCAACAGATCCACAGATGATGCAATCTCTATTGCACTCCACACTGCCCTTTCCCACCTGGACAAAAGGAACACCTATGTGAGAATGCTGTTCATTACCTACAGCTCAGCGTTCAACAACATAGTACTCTCAAAGCTCATCAATAAGCTAAGGACCCTGGGACTAAACACCTCCCTCTGCAACTGGATCCTGGACTTCCTGACGGGCCGCCCTCAGGTGGTCAGGGTAGGTAACAACACATTCGCCACGCTGATCCTCAACACAGGGGCCTCTCAGGGGTGCGTGCTCAGCCCCTCCTGTACTCCCTGATCACTCATGACTGCATGGCCAGGCACGACTCCAACACCATCATTAAGTTTGCCAATGACACAACAGTGGTAGGCCTGATCACCGACAACGACGAGACAGCCTATAGGGAGGAGGTCAGAGACCTGGCCGTGTGGTGCCAGGACAACAACCTCTCCCTTAACGTGATCAAGACAAAGGAGATGATTGTGGACTACAGGAAAAGGAGGACCGGGCACACCCCCATTCTCATCGACGGGGCTGTAGTGGAGCAGGTTGAGAGCTTCAAGTTCCTTGGTGTCCACATCACTTACAAACTTCAAGAGGGCACGACAAAACCTATTCCCCCTCAGGAGACTGAAAAGATTTGGCATGGGTCCTCAGATCCTCAAAAGGTTCTACAGCTGCACCATCGAGAGCATCCTGACTGGTTCCATCACTGCCTGGTATGGCAACTGCTCGGCATCTGACCGCAAGGCGCTACAGAGGGTAGTGCGTACAGCCCAGTACATCACTGGGGCCAAGCTTCCTCCATCCAGAACCTCTATACCAGGCGGTGTCAGAGGAAAGCCCTAAAAATTGTCAAAGACCCCAGCCACACAAGTCATAGACTGTTCTCTCTGCTACCGCACGGTAAGCGGTACCGGAGCACCAAGTCTAGGTCCATAAGGCTTCTAAACAGCTTCTACCCACAAGCCTTAAGACTCCTGAACACCTAATCAAATGGCTACCCAGACTATTTGCATTGCCCCCCCCCCCCCCCCCCCCTCTTTACACCACAGGTACTCTCTGTTGTTATGATCTATGCATAGTCACTTTAATAACTCTACCTACATGTACATATTACCTCAACTAACCAGTGCCCCCGAACATTGACTCTGTACCGGTACCCCCCTGTATATAGTCTCGCTATTGTTATTTTACTGCTGCTCTTTAATTAGTTGTTACTTTTTATTTCTTATCTGTATTTTGTTTAACTGCATTGTTGGTCAGGGGCTCATAAGTAAGCATTTCACTGTAAGGTTGTATTCGGCGCATGTAATTAATACAATTTGATTTGATTCTTACGCACAACGCAACACGGGTGCCTGGCTACAGCCCTTAGCCATAGTATATTGGCCATATACGACAAAACCCCAAGGTGCCTTATTGCTATTAGAAACGGGTTACCAATGTAACTAGAGCAGTAAAAATAAATGTTTTGTCATACCCAGCCAATCAGCATTCAGGGCTCAAACCACCCAGTTTATATTGCAGGATAAATCAATGTTAAAGTTTACATAGCTGGTCATATATGGATGTTACATTTTACTTTATGGGTTGGTTATCTAGGCTTCTTCTAACCCATCGCTTTCTACTACATATAATAATACGATAAAATTATATCTTTACATTAAAAACCAGTCTATCAGAATTCCAGTCATTCCAATAAATGTTATACCCCTTGATCTTCAAGAATAGGACTTGGAAATATGGAAGTATAGATTAGCCAAATTGTTTTACCTGAGCATAACCCCAAAACGATGGACTTATTAGCCAGCCCTATTCTGTTGACTATAATTATGTTGTCATGGAGGACTGATTGGGCTCATTGATTAACTGCTGTGCTCATGGAATAGATTTGAGCCCTACTGAAATGCGACATTTACATGTGAGAAATGAATATCATAAGCTGCATTTGCTATTGGCCTATTGCTGACCTTTTTGTTGGTGACACATTGATATCTTGATAATATGCAGCTGTTTAAAGGGCAAATCCACAAATGAAACAATAACAAAATGGCCGCCCAGACTCTGTTTTGGTAAAAAGCTGAGGGATGGGTCTGGAGAAATGTAACCACTCTCAGATTAATAGACAGAGATGTCTATGCAAGGACCCACCATCCATGATATCAACATTATTGTTTTAACAATTTTATGAGGCTATACAGTGTTTGTTTATATTTACAATGTTTACTAACATTGGAGTAAAACAAGCTTATATTTTGGGCTTCTCATGGAGTGTGACAGTTAAACTAAGCTCATGAGGCATTTATAAGTTATATTCTTCAAGAATCAAGAGATAAATATATAATTTACACTACCGTTCAAAAGTTTGGGGTCACTTACAAATGTCCTTGTTTTTGAAAGAAAAGCTAATTTTTGTCCATTAAAATAACATCAAATTGATCAGAAATACAGTGTAGACATTGTTAATGTTGTATATGACTATTGTAGCTGGAAACGGCAGATTTTTTATGGAATATCTACATAGACGTACATAGGCCCATTATCAGAATTTATCACTGCTGTGTTCCAATGGCACGTTGTGTAGCTAATCCAAGTTTATCATTTTAAAAGGCTAATTGATCATAAGAAAACAATTTTGCAATTATGTTAGCAGAGCTGAAAACTGTTGTCCTAATCAAAGAAGCAATGAAACTGGCCTTCTTTAGACTAGTTGAGTATCTGGAGCATCAGCATTTGTGGGTTCGATTACAGGCTCAAAATGGCCAGAAACAGATACATTTCTTCTGAAACTCATCAGTCTGTTCTTGTTCTGAGAAATGAAGGCTATTCCATGCGAGAAATTGCCAAGAAGCTGAAGATCTCGTGCAACGCTGTGTACTACTCCCTTCACAGAACAGCGCAAACTGTCTCTAACCAGAATAGAAAGAGGAGTGGGAGGCCCCGGTGAAGAGTAGAGAGGCGGCTCCGGGATGCTGGCCTTCTAGGCAGAGTTCCTCTGTCCAGTGTCTGTGTTCTTTTGCCCATCTTAATCTTTTCTTTTTATTGGCCAGTCTGAGATATGTCTTTTTCTTTGCAACTCTGCCTAGTAGGCCAGCATCCCGGAGTCGCCTCTTCACTGTTGACGTTGAGACTGGTGTTTTGCGGGTACTATTTAATGAAGCTGCCAGTTGAGGACTTGTGAGGCATCTGTTTCTCAAACTAGACACTCTAATGTACTTGTCCCCTTGCTCAGTTGTGCACCGGGGCCTCCCACTCCTCTTTCTATCAATTAGCCTTTTAAAATGATAAACTTGGATTAGCTAACACAACATGCCATTGGAACACAGGAGTGATGGTTGCTGATAATGGGCCTCTGTATGCCTATGTAGATATTCCATTTTTAAAAATCTGCCCTTTCCAGCTACAATAGTCATTTACAACATTAACAATGTCTACACTGTATTTCTGATCAATTTGATATTATTTTAATGGGGGGAAAATGAGCTTTTCTTTAAAAAACAAGACATTTCTAAGTGACCCCAAAATTTTGTCCAAAAAGGGATGTAGCAACTACAGAGTGCCTCTTTAAATCTGTCAAAAGTGTGTGTTTGAGCACGCGTCCATTAGGCCTATGGATTATTTATGTTTTATCAGCTTGAATTAAATTTAGCAATATAAGCCTCACTTTTATTCTATAGAGACTGGGATCCACACTATGCAGCTGTTGCAAGAGCACATTTTTCACTGGCTGTCCACTGGTTTCAAAAACAATGATTGATTGGCAGCTTAAACTTCTTGAATTCAACCATTATTGGGTTAAAATATACATATAGCGTTATATTTGTGAACAGCCATCCACAACAACCACAATCCGTAAGGCGCAAATAGCTAAATGAGAGCGCAGCAGTGTGATTGACATTAATACGCTATGTAGATATCAATAATAAGTGATGTCCATATCACCGTAGACTACACCACTGCTGTCATCCTGACCTCCAAGCGTTTAGTCAAGTTGCATAATATTTTAATGCCGACAGAAGTCACACCACTGGAAGACATAGCTTGGACTGTAGCCTACAAAAGCCTACTCCTGTTTAGCTCTATCATCAGAGTTACACAGCTAGTAACTGTCTAGCTCTATCATCAGAGTTATACACCTAGTAACTGTTTAGCTCTGTTATACAGCTAGTAACTGTTTAGCTCTGTTATACAGCTAGTAACTGTTTAGCTCTGTTATACAGCTAGTAACTGTTTAGCTCTGTTATACAGCTAGTAACTGTTTAGCTCTGGTATACAGCTAGTAACTGTTTAGCTCTATCATCAGAGTTACACAGCTAGTAACTGTTTAGCTCTATCATTAGAGTTATACAGCAAGTAACTGTTTAGCTCTATCATTAGAGTTATACAGCAAGTAACTGTTTAGCTCTATCATCAGAGATATACAGCTAGTATTTATATATTTCTTAATTCCATTATTTTACTTTTAGATTTATTGTGTATTGTTGTGAATTGTTAGATATTACTCCACTGTTGGAGCTAGGAACACAAGCATTTCGCTACACCCGCAATAACATCTGCTAAATATGTGTACAGTATGCGACCAATACATACTTAATTTATCAGTCAGACTACTGTCATCACCACTACAGTATAAGATAAACAAATCAAACAACATCTGGATATCGCCATCTAGTTTATCCCCTGAAAGGTAGCTTGTTAACTAGCCATATTGGAGTGATCTGTTACTAGCTAGCTAACTAGCCATATTGATGTGATCTGTTACTAGCTAGCTAACTAGCCAATTTGACGTGATCTGTTACTAGCTAGCTAACTAGCCATATTGACGTGATCTGTTACTAGCTAGCTAACTAGCCAATTTGACGTGATCTGTTACTAGCTAGCTAACTAGCCATATTGACGTGATCTGTTACTAGCTAGCTAACTAGCCAATTTGACGTGATCTGTTACTAGCTAGCTAACTAGCCATATTGACGTGATCTGTTACTAGCTAGCTAACTAGCCATATTGACATGATCTGTTACTAACTAGCTAACTAGCCATATTGACGTGATCTGTTACTAGCTAGCTAACTAGCCAATTTGACGTGATCTGTTACTAGCTAGCTAACTAGCCATATTGACGTGATCTGTTACTAGCTAGCTAACTAGCCAATTTGACGTGATCTGTTACTAGCTAGCTAACTAGCCATATTGACGTGATCTGTTACTAGCTAGCTAACTAGCCATATTGACATGATCTGTTACTAACTAGCTAACTAGCCATATTGACGTGATCTGTTACTAGCTAGCTAACTAGCCATATTGACGTGATCTGTTACTAGCTAGCTAACTAGCCAATTTGACGTGATCTGTTACTAGCTAGCTAACTAGCCATATTGACGTGATCTGTTACTAGCTAGCTAACTAGCCATATTGACATGATCTGTTACTAACTAGCTAACTAGCCATATTGACGTGATCTGTTACTAGCTAGCTAACTAGCCAATTTGACGTGATCTGTTACTAGCTAGCTAACTAGCCAATTTGACGTGATCTGTTACTAGCTAGCTAACTAGCCAATTTGACATGATCTGTTACTAGCTAGCTAACTAGCCATATTGACGTGATCTGTTACTAGCTAGCTAACTAGCCATATTGACGTGATCTGTTACTAGCTAGCTAACTGTTACTAGCTAGCTAACTAGCCATATTGACGTGATCTGTTACTAGCTAGCTAACTAGCCAATTTGACGTGATCTGTTACTAGCTAGCTAACTAGCCATATTGAGGTGATCTGTTACTAGCTAGCTAACTAGCCATATTGACGTGATCTGTTACTAGCTAGCTAACTAGCCATATTGACGTGATCTGTTACTAGCTAGCTAACTAGCCAATTTGACGTGATCTGTTACTAGCTAGCTAACTAGCCAATTTGACGTGATCTGTTACTAGCTAGCTAACTAGGCAATTTGACGTGATCTGTTACTAGCTAGCTAACTAGGCAATTTGACGTGATCCATCAGTCAATGTAGCCTATCATGTATTTCAGCAGCAATTATTAAACGCTACTAAAATCAATGTTGAAAAGGGGAAATGTTAGCTAACTTCGCTGGGTAGGCCTACGATGGTTGGAGAAAAAAAACACATTAGGTCTACTTACCACTGTTTGGTCAACTGTACAAAGTTTTTAAGCGGCAGGTAGCCTAGTACTTAGAGCGTTGCGCCAGTAACCGAAAGGTTGCTGGATTGAATCCCAAAGCTGACAAGGTAAAAATATGTCGTTCTGCCCCTGAACAAGGCAGTTAACCCACTGTTCCCTGGTAGGCCGTCATTGAAAATAAGAATTTGTTCTTAACTGACTTGCCTGGTTAAATAAAAAATATACAGGTAACTTGCAAAGTAAACACATGATCAGCTAACAGTACATCGGACGACAAATACATCCTTCTGCTGCTTGAGGGAGGACCTAGACAGTATTAGATAGAGTGGTCTACAGGTAGGGAGGACCTAGACAGTATTAGATATAATTCCTCAGCACTGTGTTGCACCCATACCATAGTCAATGCTTAATTTTTTGTAAACCAAGACATTTCAACTGGCAATAAATTCAACACTTAAAAGGATCATGTAGAAGACGTCTTAACTCGATCCAACATGTATCACAAGCACTGGAGGCTAAACTTGTCAGCCCTATATAACCCTGTAGTAGTACTATCATGTTACTCTATATCACCTAGCTAGCTAGAGGAACATCTCCTGTAATGTTGTCATCATTCCCAATGTAACAGTGTTGCTTCCCGTCCCTCTCCTCGTCCCAACCTGGGCTCCAACCAGGGACCCTCTGAACACATCAACAACTGCCTCCCGCGAAACATCGTTACCTATCGCTCCACAAAAGCAGCGGCCCTTGCAGAGCAACTTCTTCAAGGTCTCAGAGCGAGTGACGTAACCGCTTGAAACACTATTAGTGCGCACCGCTAACTAGCTAGCCATTTCACACCGGTTACACCAACACAAGGCCATGCTTCTCTCAGGTCTCACATCACAGGGTCACTACCAGGAGCACTTCAGCAGCCAGGCAGAGTCCATCTGATCACACTCACTGAGATAACACCGTAACCTTCACGACTGAGATAACACCTTTACCTTCACGACTGAGATAACACCTTTACAACTGAGATAACACCTTAACCTTCACGACCGAGATAACACCTTAACCTTCACGACCGAGATAACACCTTAACCTTCACGACTGAGATAACACCTTTACCTTCACGACTGAGATAACACCTTTACCTTCACAACTGAGATAATACCTTAACCTTCACAACTGAGATAATACCTTTACCTTCACAACTGAGATAACACCTTAACCTTCACGACTGAGATAACACCTTAAATTTCACAACTGAGATAATACCTTGGGTGTTTCTCAATCTGCTTACTACAGTGCTCCACACTCTCACGCTCCAAGTGCATTCTCTGAGGACGTTCTCTTGAGAACGTTCTTGTGAGGACGAGAGTGCGGAGAACACATAAAACAGTACATTTGAGAAGCACTTGCGCTCCCTCGACTGCAGGGATCATCAACTAGTTTCAGCGGCGGGGCGATTTAGTTTTTGAGCGGATTGTCGGAGGGCCGGAAGATCATTTCAAAGAATTTGTAGACTGCAGATTGACCACAAGCAGCCCAAACAGATTTAATTAATATAACCCGTCAATAGAATGTTAAAAGGGAAGAACAAAGCACAACTGTCCCCAGATACTGATGTAACATACGTGTATTGCAGCTATGTTGGTAAAACCAAAGGGGGAATACTGTAGCGGTATTATGCTCGGCAGCAGAGGTGACTTGTGCTTTTAGACAGCTGTGACACATTTCTAATGAGGGAATACAGTATGGCCCTGAGCAAGGGCCATACTGAGCTTTCACAACACATTACATGACACATGGGTGTGTAGAGAATATTAAACTGTACAAGCACAGCCAACCCCTTTATGCTCCGGATGCACTCTCACACACACACACACACAGACGCACGCACACACGCACGCACGCACTCACACACGCACACACACACACACACAGTGCACTAGGTTAGACAGCTCATACAGCCAGCCTGGTCATGCTTGGTTGAGCAAATAACAATTGGAAACACTAATTAGCCATTCTACTGGAACTGAACGATGTCAAGCCTTACTATGGTCAGACAGCTCATACAGCCAGCCTTACTATGGTTATACAGCTCATACAGCTAGCCTTACTACGGTTATACAGCTCATACAGCCAGCCTTACTACGGTTATACAGCTCATACAGCCAGCCTTACTATGGTTATACAGCTCATACAGCCAGCCTTACTATGGTTATACAGCTCATACAGCCAGCCTTACTACGGTTATACAGCTCATACAGCCAGCCTTACTATGGTTATACAGCTCATACAGCTAGCCTTACTACGGTTATACAGCTCATACAGCCAGCCTTACTACGGTCAGACAGCTCATACAGCCAGCCTTACTATGGTTATACAGCTCATACAGCCAGCCTTACTATGGTCAGACAGCTCATACAGCCAGCCTTACTACGGTTATACAGCTCATACAGCCAGCCTTACTACGGTTATACAGCTCATACAGCCAGCCTTACTACGGACAGACAGCTCATACAGCCAGCCTTACTACAGTTATACAGCTCATACAGCTTTACTACGGTTATACAGCTCATACAGCCAGCGTTACTACGGTTATACAGGTCATACAGCCAGCTTTACTACGGTTATACAGCTCATACAGCCAGCCTTACTACGGACAGACAGCTCATACAGCCAGCCTTACTACAGTTATACAGCTCATACAGCCAGCCTTACTACGGTCAGACAGCTCATACAGCCAGCCTTACTACGGACAGACAGCTCATACAGCCAGCCTTACTATGGTTATACAGCTCATACAGCCAGCCTTACTACGGTTATACAGCTCATACAGCCAGCCTTACTATGGTTATACAGCTCATACAGCCAGCCTTACTATGGTTATACAGCTCATACAGCCAGCCTTACTACGGTTAAACAGCTCATACAGCCAGCCTTACTACGGTTATACAGCTCATACAGCCAGCCTTACTATGGTTATACAGCTCATACAGCCAGCCTTACTACGGTTAAACAGCTCATACAGCCAGCCTTACTACGGTTATACAGCTCATACAGCCAGCCTTACTATGGTTATACAGCTCATACAGCCAGCCTTACTACGGTTATACAGCTCATACAGCCAGACTTACTACGGTCAGACAGCTATGGTTATACAGCTCATACAGCCAGCTCTAACAGCCAGCCTTACTATGGTCAGACAGCTCATACAGCCAGCCTTACTATGGTTATACAGCTCATACAGCTAGCCTTACTACGGTTATACAGCTCATACAGCCAGCCTTACTATGGTTATACAGCTCATACAGCCAGCCTTACTACGGTCAGACAGCTCATACAGCCAGCCTTACTACGGTTATACAGCTCATACAGCCAGCCTTACTATGGTTATACAGCTCATACAGCCAGCCTTACTACGGTCAGACAGCTCATACAGCCAGCCTTACTATGGTTATACAGCTCATACAGCCAGCCTTACTACGGTTATACAGCTCATACAGCCAGCTTTACTACGGCTATACAGCTCATACAGCCAGCCTTACTATAGTTATACAGCTCATACAGCCAGCCTTACTACGGTCAGACAGCTCATACAGCCAGCCTTACTACGGTTATACAGCTCATACAGCCAGCCTTACTACGGTTATACAGCTCATACAGCCAGCCTTACTACGGTCAGACAGCTCATACAGCCAGCCTTACTACGGTTATACAGCTCATACAGCCAGCCTTACTACGGTCAGACAGCTCATACAGCCAGCCTTACTACGGTCAGACAGCTCATACAGCCAGCCTTACTATGGTTATACAGCTCATACAGCCAGCCTTACTACGGTTATACAGCTCATACAGCCAGCCTTACTACGGACAGACAGCTCATACAGCCAGCCTTACTACGGTTATACAGCTCATACAGCCAGCCTTACTACGGTTATACAGCTCATACAGCCAGCCTTACTATGGTTATACAGCTCATACAGCCAGCCTTACTACAGTTATACAGCTCATACAGCCAGCCTTACTACAGTCAGACAGCTCATACAGCCAGCCTTACTACAGTTATACAGCTCATACAGCCAGCCTTACTATGGTTATACAGCTCATACAGCCAGCCTTACTACGGTCAGACAGCTCATACAGCCAGCCTTACTACGGACAGACAGCTCATACAGCCAGCCTTACTATGGTTATACAGCTCATACAGCCAGCCTTACTACGGTTATACAGCTCATACAGCCAGCCTTACTATGGTTATACAGCTCATACAGCCAGCCTTACTACGGTTATACAGCTCATAAGCCAGCCTTACTACGGTCAGACAGCTCATACAGCCAGCCTTACTATGGTTATACAGCTCATACAGCCAGCCTTACTATGGTTATACAGCTCATACAGCCAGCCTTACTACGGTTATACAGCTCATAAGCCAGCCTTACTACGGTCAGACAGCTCATACAGCCAGCCTTACTACGGTTATACAGCTCATACAGCCAGCCTTACTATGGTTATACAGCTCATACAGCCAGCCTTACTATGGTTATACAGCTCATACAGCCAGCCTTACTACGGTTATACAGCTCATACAGCCAGCCTTACTACGGTCAGACAGCTCATACAGCCAGCCTTACTATGGTTATACAGCTCATACAGCCAGCCTTAATATGGTTATACAGCTCATACAGCCAGCCTTACTACGGTTATACAGCTCATACAGCCATCCTTACTACGGTTATACAGCTCATACAGCCAGCCTTACTACGGTTATACAGCTCATACAGCCAGCCTTACTACAGTCAGACAGCTCATACAGCCAGCCTTACTATGGTTATACAGCTCATACAGCCAGCCTTACTACGGTTATACAGCTCATACAGCCAGCCTTACTACGGTTATACAGCTCATACAGCCAGCCTTACTACGGTCAGACAGCTCATACAGCCAGCCTTACTATGGTTATACAGCTCATACAGCCAGCCTTACTATGGTTATACAGCTCATACAGCCAGCCTTACTACGGTTATACAGCTCATACAGCCAGCCTTACTATGGTTATACAGCTCATACAGCCAGCCTTACTATGGTTATACAGCTCATACAGCCAAGCCTTACTATGGTCAGACAGCTCATACAGCCAGCTTTACTATGGTCAGACAGCTCATACAGCCAGCCTTACTACGGTTATACAGCTCATACAGCCAGCCTTACTACGGTCAGACAGCTCATACAGCCAGCCTTACTATGGTTATACAGCTCATACAGCCAGCCTTACTATGGTTATACAGCTCATACAGCCAGCCTTACTACGGTCAGACAGCTCATACAGCCAGCCTTACTACAGTTATACAGCTCATACAGCCAGCCTTACTACGGTTATACAGCTCATACAGCCAGCCTTACTACGGTCAGACAGCTCATACAGCCAGCCTTACTATGGTTATACAGCTCATACAGCCAGCCTTACTACGGTTATACAGCTCATACAGCCAGCCTTACTATGGTTATACAGCTCATACAGCCAGCCTTACTACGGTCAGACAGCTCATACAGCCAGCCTTCTAACTACATCTGGTTATGTTATTAGTGTGTGCTTTAGGGGGAGGGGGGAAAGTGTGTGTGTGTGTGTGTGTGTGTGTGTGTGTGTGTGTGTGTGTGTGTGTGTGTGTGTGTGTGTGTGTGTGTGTGTGTGTGTGTGTGTGTGTGTGTGTGTGTGTGTGTGTGTGTGTGTGTGTGTGTTCTCTGCCAGCTCTCTATAACAGACGTGAGACTACAGCTGACGTCACCATAATGAATACATTATAACATTGATTTTGAGCTGCTACATAACAATGGAATCCTACTATCATCAAGAGATGTTCTGTCAACCAAAGGCTCCCTACTGGCCCTCCCTGACTCCCCTCCTCTCCTCTCCTCCCTGACTCCCCTCCTCTCCTCTCCTCCCTGACTCCCCTCCTCTCCTCTCCTCCCTGACTCCCCTCCTCTCCTTTCCTCCGCTCCCCTCCTCTCCTCTCCTCCCTGACTCCCCTCCTCTCCTCTCCTCCCTGACTCCCCTCCTCTCCTTTCCTCCCTGACTCCCCTCATCTCCTTTCCTCCCTGACTCCTTTCCTCCCTGACTCCCCTCCTCTCCTTTCCTCCCTGACTCCCCTCCTCTCCTTTCCTCCCTGACTCCCTGACTCCGCTCCCCTCCTCTACTTTCCTCCCTGACTCCCTGACTCCGCTCCCCTCCTCTCCTTTCCTCCCTGACTCCCTGACTCCGCTCCCCTCCTCTCCTTTCCTCCCTGACTCCCTGACTCCGCTCCCCTCGTCTCCTTTCCTCCCTGACTCCCTGACTCCGCTCCCCTCCTCTCCTTTCCTCCCTGACTCCGCTCCCCTCCTCTCCTTTCCTCCCTGACTCCCTGACTCCGCTCCCCTCGTCTCCTTTCCTCCCTGACTCCGCTCCCCTCCTCTCCTCCCTGACCCCTCCTCTCATCTCTGACTTCTTTCATCTCCTCTCCTCCCTGACTCCGCTCCCCTCCTCTCCTCCCTGACTTCCCTCCTTTCCTCCCTAACTCCCCTCTCCTCCTCTCCTCTCTGACTCCCCTTTCCTTCACTCCTTCCTGACCCCTCCTCTCCTCCCTGACTCCCCTACCCTCACCCCTCCTCCTCTCCTCCCCTCCTCTCCTCTCCTCTCTTCCCTTACTCCTCGACTCCCCTCTCCTCCTCTCCTCCCTGACTCCCCTCTCCTCATCTCCTCCCTGACTCCCCTCCCCTCCTCCCTGACTCCCCTCCCCTTCTCCCTGAATCCCCTCCTCTCCTCCCTGACTCCTCTCCTCCTCTCCTCCCTGACTCCCCTCCCCTCCTCCCTGACTCCCCTCTCCTCATCTCCTCCCTGAATCCCCTCCCCTCCTCTCCTCCCTGACTCCCCTCCCCTCCTCTCCTCCCTTACTCCACTCCCCTCCTCTCCTCCCCTCCTCTCGTCCTCTCCTCCCTGACTCCCCTCTCCTCATCTCCTCCCTGACTCCCCTCCCCTCCCCTCCTCCCTGACTCCCCTCCTCTCCTCCCTGACTCCCTTCTCCCCTCTCCTCATCTCCTCCCTGACTCCCCTCCCCTCCTCCCTGACTCCCCTCCCCTCCTCTCCTCCCTGACTCCCCTCCCCTCCTCTCCTCTCCCCCCTGACTCCCCTCCCCTCCTCCCTGACTCCCCTCCCCTCCTCTCCTCCCTGTCTCCCCTCCTCTCCTCCCTGACTCCCCTCCTATCCTCCCTGACTCCCCTCCCCTCCTCCCTGACTCCCCTCTCCTGATCTCCTCCCTGTCTCCCCCCCCTCCTCTCTGACTCCCCTTTCCTTCACTCCTCCCTGACCACTCCTCTCCTCCCTGACTCCCCTCCCCTCCTCTCCTCCTCTCCTCCCCTCCTCCCTGACTCCCCTCCTCTCCTCCCCTCCCCCCTCCCCTCCTATCATCCACTCCTCCCTGACTCCCCTCTCCTCCCCTCCCCTCCTCTCCTCCCTGACTCCCCTCCCCTCCTCTCCCCCCTGACTCCCCTCCTCTCCTCCCTGACTCCCCTCCTCTCCTCCCTGACTCCCCTCCTATCCTCCCTGACTCCCCTCCCCTCCTCCCTGACTCCCCTCTCCTGATCTCCTCCCTGTCTCCCCTCCCCTCCTCTCTGACTCCCCTTTCCTTCACTCCTCCCTGACCACTCCTCTCCTCCCTGACTCCCCTCCCCTCCTCTCCTCCTCTCCTCCCCTCCTCCCTGACTCCCCTCCTCTCCTCCCCTCCCCCCCTCCCCTCCTATCATCCACTCCTCCCTGACTCCCCTCTCTCCTCTACCTCCCTGACTCCCCTCTCTCCCCTACCTCCCTGACTCCCCTCTCCTCCCTGACTCCCCTCCCCTCCTCCCTGACTCCCCTCCCCTCCTCCCTGACTCCCCTCCCCCTCTCCTCCCTGACTCCCCTCCCCTCCTCTCCTCTCCTCCCTGACTCCCCTCCCTGACTCCCCTCCTCTCCTCCCTGACCCCTCCTCTCCTCCCTGACCCCTCCTCTCCTCCCTGACTCCCCTCCCCTCCCTGACCCCTCCTCTCCTCCCTGACTCCCCTCCCCTCCTCTCCTCCCTGACTCCCCTCCCCTCCTCCCCTCCCTGACCCCTCCTCTCCTCCCTGACTCCCCTCCCCTCCTCTCCTCCCTGACCCCTCCTCTCCTCCCTGACTCAGCTCCTCTCCTCTTCACGTCTTCATCCTGTTCATGCCTCTCCACACATTTAGACACACACACACACATGCAAGAACACGCACACCCCGGTGCATGCACACACACACACAGACACACACACAGACACACACACACACACACACACACACACACACACACACACACACACACACACACACACACACACACACACACACACACTCCATGAAACAGTGCTGAATATCTACAGGCTCCTTTTAGTACATTATGAGAGTCTCTGTATTAACCATCCCCAATACATACTACATGAGGGGACATCAGATAACTGTTATCTGTGTGTTAACTCCTCACTGTCTGAAGTGATTAGAGGGGAAATTAACTCCCTGGAGGCAATGAGGCTGAATATCTGCCACTCACAACGTCAATTTCCACACAGAATAGAACAGAACAGAATAGAATAGAACAGAACAGAAAAGAATAGAACAGAATACAACAGAACAGAATAGAACAGAACAGAACATAATAGAATAGAACAGAATAGAGTGAAATACAACAGAACAGAATAGAATAGAATAGAACAGAATAGAATGAAATACAACAGAACAGAATAGAATAGAATAGAATAGAACAGAATAGAGTGAAATACAACAGAACAGAATAGAACAGAACAGAATAGAATAGAATAGAACAGAATAGAGTGAAATACAACAGAACAGAATAGAACAGAACAGAATAGAATAGAACAGAACAAAACAGAACAGAATAGAAAAGAACAGAATAGAACAGAATAGAGTGAAATACAACAGAACAGAATAGAACAGAACAGAATAGAATAGAACAGAATAAAACAGAACAGAATAAAACAAAACAGAATAAAACAGAACAGAATAAAACAGAACAGAATAGAACAGAACAGAACATTATAGAATAGAACAGAATAGAGTGAAATACAACAGAACAGAATAGAATAGAATAGAATGAAACAGAACAGGATAAAACAGAACAGAATAGAAAAGAACAGAATAGAACAGAATAGAACAGAATAGAGTGAAATACAACAGAACAGAATACAACAGAACAGAACAGAAAAGAATAGAACAGAATACAACAGAACAGAATACAACAGAACAGAACAGAAAAGAATAGAACAGAATAAAAAAGAACAGAATAGAACAGAATAGAGTGAAATAGAATAGAACAGAATACTTTATTTTTCCCAGTCAACAGTGCTGGTTTATGTTCACATTTATTCTGCAAATGTTTGCACAACAGTAGAGCAACATAGCATTTTAACTGTCCTCTACTGAGCATATGGTTATAACCAATATATGGCCTTCCTCTCTGTCTCAGGCATGTCTTTTACTGGGTGGTGGGAACAGTGTTTGCTGGTCTGTCTGGCTAAATGGCCAGAGGGCTGGAACTGAATTCAGAGAGCCATTCCCTTACAAAGAGACTTTCATTCTGTGTTTTCAATGCTCAGCCAGAATCTCTGGCAGACCCTTTGGACAGCGTCCATGAGTTATACCACATCTCTCTCTCTCTCTCTCTCTCTCTCTCTCTCTCTCTCTCTCTCTCTCTCTCTCTCTCTCTCTCTCTCTCTCTCTCTCTCTCTCTCTCTCTCTCTCTCTCTCTCTCTCTCTCTCTGAAAGATGTAGTTTTGTTGGGTTTGTTTCTGCTTTATAAATTGTGATGGTTTGTGTATTAATAATATAATGTGGTAAGAAGCTTCCTATTCCACGCCATTCCAGCTGATACTCTGCTGCCATGAATTGGACTTGCTAAGCAGGCTGTTGTCAGCAAAGCAGTATTTCTTTCCCCAGCTCAATGGCTTCGCATTCCCATGGTCTGTCAGTTTGGGACAGAGAAGACGCTCCTATCTGTCTACATGGAGGTCTAGTTTACACTCTTAATCCATATTTTAACTATGAATAAATCAATACTATCATCAGTGACCTATGACCCTGGATTGTAGCAGCTACAGCTCCAATCCAGCTACTGTATGTCAGCAGCTCAGGATCAATACTGTCAGCTGTTTGGTCACAGTTGGCATACTGACCCCTCCAGAAAGATGTGTAGTACACTAGAATATATTTGAATAGAATAGAATAGCATTCACATTTGAGAAGTCCTATCCCACTAGACACACCACGTCATTTCAACGTGAAGTATTGGGTAATATTTGGTAGATACGTCGTCGATCAATGAGATTCCAAACTATTTTCAACCACTCAAAAAAGACATCCAAAAGTTAGTTGTATTTACAATGTGTTATCGCTATGCTTTCAACCATCTAAAAGCACAAACCAAATTCCAAAGGAAAATCAATGTCAGATTTTTTGTTTGGTTGTCTCCTACATGTATTATCACTGTGATTTCAACCATTTTAAAAGCACAGCAAAGTTCAAAATGGGAATACTTAGTTAATTTATACAACAACTTAATAATCCCTCTCTCCCTCCCCTCCCAGAGGACCTGAGCCCTAGGACCATGCCTCAGGACGACCTGGCCTGACGATTCCTTGCTGTCCCCAGTCCACCTGGTTATGCTTCTGCTCCAGTTTCCAGTCTCTCTCTCCAGTCTCTCTCTCCAGTCTCTCTCTCTCTCTCTCTCTCTCTCTCTCTCTCTCTCTCTCTCTCTCGCTATAGAAAGCCAACTCACGTTTAATTTTGAGGTACTGACCTGTTTCACCCTCTACACCCACTGTGATTATTATTTGACCCTGCTGGTCATCTATAAACGTTTGAACATCTTGAAGAACGATCTGGCCTTAATTAATGTCCATGTACTTTTATAATCTCCACCCAGCACAACCAGAAGAGGACTGGTCACCCCTCAGAGCCTGGATCCTCTCTAGGTTTCTTCCTAGGTTCCTGCCTTTCTAGGGAGTTTTTCCTTGCCACCATGCTTCTACATATGCATTGCTTTTTAGACTGGGTTTCTGTACAGCACTTTATGACATCTGCTGATGTAAGAAGGGCTTTATAAATACATTGGATTTGATTTGATTTTGATTAAAGTACATGGTGCAAGTGATCAAAATAGTTTTTAGATTCTGTGCAGATTATTACAGCAATTGTGAAGATTTCCACAGACCTGCAACCCTGAACATACACGCTTTCTATGATTAAATAAGAAGACATGTATTGTTCCAGTAACCTCGGTAACCTAAAAGGTTAAATAAATACTGTTACATTAGTGTAATTACAGTCTTACAAAAGTAATATTGAATTGTGTTTGGTTGTCAACGCAACCAAATATCAACAATTGAAGGAGATGTATCTTCTGATTGGATAGTTCCATCTGAGCCACTGGCTTAATCCCATTCGTTATCTTTCATTTTTGGTTGAGCTGAAGACATGAATCTATCTTGTCAACAAGTTGTTATGGCTATTTACCATTATGCAAAAGTATCAACTTTTGAAGGAGATGTATCTCCTGCTTGGATAGCTCCATCTGTGGCACTGAGACTGGCTTTAATTTGTCTACAAATTAATCATTTATATGTTGGATTCACGTCTCCATTTAAGACAGACATCTATGTTAAAACTTCATCGGGATAGGGGGCAGTGTTTCCACTTTGAACAAATTGCGTGCCCAAACGAAATTTCCTCCTACTCTGTCCCAGAAGGTAATACATGCATATTATGATTACTATTGTATAGAAAACACTCTGAAGTTTCTAAAACTGTTTGAATTATTTCTGTAAGTATAACAGAACTCATTTGGCAGACAAAAACCTGAGAAGAGGTCAAAACAGGAAATGAGAACTCGATTTTCAAAATAGTGTCAAATGAGACCCCTTCTAGATATGAAAGAACCGACACTTCCTAGGGCTTCCACTAGATGTCACCGTCTTTAGATTTTAGTTATATGATTCTACAATAAAGGAGGGGCTCATGGGAGCTATTTTAGTGAGTGGTCGTCAGAAATCTCAGTCTGGTTTTGCGTGCGAGGGAGAGAGAGTGCTCTCGTTCCAATGCTCTTTCTTCAGACAATGAAATTCTCCGGTTGGATCCTTATTGATGATGAATGTAAAACACATACTAAATATGGATTGCAAACATCATTTGACCTGTTTCTACGACCTGTGACGGAACTTTTTGATTTTTTGTCTGGAGGGATTGTTCGTGCGTCATGAAAATGGATTCCTGGGCTGAACATGCTAACAACAAGTGGCTAAATGATGGGCTTTATGGAACTTTTCAGTCATTTATTGTCGATCTGGGAATCCTGGGAGTGCCTTCTGATGAAGTTATTCGAAGGTAAGTGCATATTTATAGTGTTTTTGTAGCTTTTGTTGACGCCAAAATGGCGACTATTTCTTTGGCTGGATTGTGCTCTAAACGCCGTTCTCAGATTAATCTTTTTCCGTAAAGTTTATTTTGAAATCTGACACAGCGGTTGCATAGAGGATAAGTTTATCTTTAATTATGTGAATAACACTTGCATCTTTTATCAATGTTTATTATGAGTATTTCTGCAAAATTACCAGATGTTTTGGAATCAAAACATTACTGCACGTAACGCGCCAATGTAAACTGAGATTTTTTTTATATATATATATGCACATTGTCGAACAAAACATAAATGTATTGTGTAACATGATGTTATATGACTCATCTGATGAAGATTTTCAAAGGTTAGTGATTAATTCTATCTCTATTTGGGGGTTTTGTGAAAGCTACCTGTGCTGTGAAAGAAATGTCTGTGCTTTTTTGGATTTGGTGGTGAGCTAACATAAATATACGTGGTGTTTTCGCTGTAAAACATTTAAAAAATCGGACTTGTTGGCTGGATTCACAAGATGTTTATCTTTCATTTGCTGTATTGGACTTGTTAATGTGTGAAAGTTAAATATTTGCCTTTTCAGTGGAATGTGGGGGGGTTCCGCTAGCGGAATGTGGGGGGGTTCCGCTAGTGGAACGTGTGTCCTAGACAGGTTTAAAGAATAGGACTAAATCAAATCGCACTTCAAATACAGTTTCTTTCAATTGTATTTTTGGTTGAGATGGAGACGTGAATCCAACATATAAATTATTTAACTAGGCAAGTCAGTTAAGAATAAATTCTTATTTACAATGACAGCCTACCAGGGAACAGTGGGTTATCTGCCTTGTTTGACAGATTTGTACTTTGTCAGCTCAAGGATTTGATCTAGCAACCATTTGTTTACTGGCCCAACACTCTAACCACTAGGCTACCTGCCACCCAAATTTGTAGCTTGCATTTGAAATCAACCAAAGTTGAAAAGGCCTATATTATATGTATTGTCTACTTTTAGTTGAATCCTGCGCTGAATTTAAACAATAGCTGTTGATGATTTCCCAAATGCTATATAGGCCTAAATAGCATCATTGATGATTACCAAAAGTATGTGGACACCTGCTAGTCGAACATCTCATTCCAAAGCCATGGGCGTTAATATGGAGTTGGTCCCCCCTTTGTTGCAATACCAGCCTCCACTCTTCTGGGAAGGCTTTCCACTAGATGTTGGAACATTGTTGCAGGGACTTGCTTCCATTCAGCCACAAGAGCATTAGTGAGATTAGGCACTGATTTTGGGCGAATAGGCCTGGCTCCCAGTCGGCATTCCAATTTATTACAAAGCTGTTCGATGGGATTGAGGTCTCTTTACAGGCCAGTCAAGTTCTCGCTTTGTGCACAGGGGCATTGTCATGCTGAAACAGGAAAGGGCCTTCCCCAAACTGTTGCTACAAAGTTGGAAGCACAGAATTGTCTAGAATGTCATTCAAATCAAATGTATTTATTAAGCCCTTCTTACATCAGCTGATATCTCAAAGTGTTGTACAGAAACCCAGCCTAAAACCCCAAACAGCAAGCAATGCAGGTGTAGCAGTGTGTATGTAGCATTGTATGCTGTAGTGTTAAGATTTCCCTACACTGGAACCAAGGGGTTTAGCCCGAACATGAAAAACAGCCCCAGACCATTATTCCTCCTCCACCAAACTTTACAGTTGGCACTATGCATTGGGGCAGGTAGCGTTCTCCTGGCATCCACCAAACCCAGATTAATCCGTTGGACTGCCAGATGGTGAAGCATGATTCATCGCTCCAGAGAACGCGTTTCCACTGCTCCTGAGTCAAATGGCGATGAGCTTTACACCACTCCATCCGACGCTTGGCATTGCGCATGGTGATCTTAGGCTTGTGTACGGCTGCTCGGCCATGGAAACCCATTTCATGAAGCTCCCGACGAACAGTTCTTGTGCTGATGTTGCTTCCAGAGGTAGTTTGGAACTCGGTAGTGAGTGTTTCAACCGAGGACATACGATTTTTACACGCTACGCACTTCAGAACTCGCGGTCCCGTTCTGTGAGCTTGTGTGTCGCCTACCGTTTCGTAGCTGAGCCGTTGATTCTCCTAGACGATTACACATTCACAATAACAGCACTTACAGTTGACCGGGGCAGCTCTAGCAGGCAGACATTTGACAAACTGACTTGTTGGAAAGGTGGCATCCTATGACGGTGCTACGTTGAAAGTCTAAGCTCTTCAGTACTGGCCATTCTACTGCCAATGTTTGTCTATAGAGATTGCATGGCTGTGTGCTCGATTTTATACACCTGTCGGTAACGGATGTGGCTGAAATAGAATCCACTCATTTAAAGGGGTATCCACATACTTGTGTATATATAGTGTATAATTTATAAAGCATGGCTACATTTAATTTGCTCTGTACCCTTTGTAATGACTTTGATAGTGACAGTAACGTCTATTAAGTGGAGATTTTTCAACAATCATTCTCACGATAGCACATTGGTGATAAATATCAGAGCTTGGCTGGCCTTGGTAAAAACCCTGGATGGGACAGCGAAGGGATAGCTGTGGATAGATCAACTCTCCAGTAGGAGGTGCTGTAGATAGATCAAATCTCCAGTAGGAGTGGATATTATGTTAAAGTTCTGACGTCAAAGGTACAAATTCAACATATTTTATACAAGGTTTGTTTATGTTAAACATTGGTTACCAAGGTGACATAATCCTGTGGGTGAAATTTTACCCTCAAAACATCAGTTTAAATGTATGACTTTTTACATATGCGATGTATTTTTCCACATAGATTCCACGTCACAATACGTCGACAAAAGCAATGTTGAAATCGTTTTTCGTTTGATTCGATAACGTTGATTTAGCCAGTTTGTGCCCAGTTTGATCTCTCCTATCCATTGAACTGGGCATCACACCTGTTGTGGTGGGCTGTGTTTTCTTGTCGCCCTCTATTGGAGATGAACCAGTAGTTTTGATTACGTGACATACAGATCATTAAAACAATGACATCACGAAGTCCAACATGCCCAACTTGTGCGTTGTTAATTAAAAACGGAATAGCCTAGTACAATGTCGAGTGGCTTCTATAGACGCGAGTTAACGTGATGGTTTGGGATTGGAAAAAGGTGCAGAAATGTCAACGCGTGTCAGGGTTTGGAGCTCCCATCACCTATAGCTTACATACGTTGTTTATATATATTCCAGTATTGAACCGCCAGTCATTTCTTGAGAATAAGGGGAATGACAGTCTCATTGAAGATATATATATATAGGCCTGAATAAAGCCTATTTTTAACAATAAAACAAACTGAATTTAATCAACTCACCAACTCCGATTTTCTCCTCCTCCGTCGGGGTCCACATGATCCTGGTGAATTTCCCGGTAAATCAAGCCCGGTTCTGCCGTTATCATGGAAAAAGGACTACGAAAAGTTGTTTAAACCGCTCAGATCCACGGAAATATATCACTGCAAATAAAAGAAAACCAAAGTGGAATGTGCGTTCATATTTCGACTCTCAAACGAAGCATTTTCTCTTCCGGTCCTTAGTGCATCTTCTTGCTGTCTGTCATACAACAACGTTCACTCAGTCTATCGCAATCAGTGCTAGGTTATTATCCTATCCGTAGCCTAAGCCCTGGCTGAGGCTGCCTCGTCACTTCTGTGTGAATCCCTTCTACCAACTCTATCAATGCAGCCGCAGCATCTCGCGCCGTCCACTGCCAGAAGCCAGAATGGAGAAAGCTGTTATTTATTTATTTCGACCAGCGCACAGCACAGCAGTCTCGTCTTCTGTCTGAATACCGCTGTCTGTCAGTCACAAACTCGTTTTGAGTCGGATGAATTCATAAAACAAGCTTTAAAATGATCATATGTCGCTATGGAATAGCAAATCGACCATTTCAAGACCCCCGAGAGTGAATGTCGCAACAGCACGGAGAGAGAGAGAGATGTCCAGTTGTTTACGATGAAACTGGAGAGTGTGTGAACGGGATACTCAAATAGCATGCAGTCACCGCTGCGCCATCTTTAGGCTCTCCAAGTGCTAGCACATCACGCAAATAGTCTGTCTATCCTTCGATGGGACACAGATGGGGCGGAGAGTCAGTTGTTTGGTTTGGGATGTGTTATATCGGGTTATTTTTGGCAGTTTCTCTCTCTCTCTCTCTCTCTGGTGGTGTGTGTCTCGCTGTGTGTGTGTGTGTGTGTGTGTGTGTGTGTGTGTTTGTGTGTGTGAAAGAGAGATTGAGGTGTCAGCTGATGCTCCCCAAGGTGACATCTTTACAAATTAGTCCCTATGTCTTCTTAGACCCCCCCCCCCCCCCTCTCTTCTCTTCACACACACACACACACACACACACACACACACACACACACACACAGAGAGAGACACAGACACAGCGAGACACACAGACACAGCGAGACACACAGACACAGACACACACAGACACAGACACATACACATACACACACACAGAGACACAGACACACACACACACACACACACACACACACACACACACACACACACACACACACACACACACACACACACACACACACACACACACACACACACACACAGTTAGAAAGCAACAGTGCGTGGGAAAAGTGAAACAGCTAAATCAATCAAAGTGGAACTAAATGGTTACTGAGAAGGTGTTTCTTAGTACATGATGAACAAGGGCCTTGAGAAGACAAGCTCTATTGGCCAAGCCCTGTCTAAAATGGCAACCTATTGGCCAAGCTCTGTCTAAAATGGCAACCTATTGGCCAAGCTCTGTCTAAAATGGCAACCTATTGGCCAAGCTATGTCTAAAATGGCAACCTATTGGCCAAGCTCTGTCTAAAATGGCAACCTATTGGCCAAGCTCTGTCTAAAATGGCAACCTATTGGCCAAGCCCTGTCTAAAATGGCAACCTATTGGCCAAGCTATGTCTAAAATGGCAACCTATTGGCCAAGCTCTGTCTAAAATGGCAACCTATTGGCCAAGCTCTGTCTAAAATGGCAACCTATTGGCCAAGCCCTGTCTAAAATGGCAACCTATTGGCCAAGCCCTGTCTAAAATGGCAACCTATTGGCCAAGCTCTGTCTAAAATGGCAACCTATTGGCCAAGCTCTGTCTAAAATGGCAACCTATTGGCCAAGCTCTGTCTAAAATGGCAACCTATTGGCCAAGCTATGTCTAAAATGGCAACCTATTGGCCAAGCTCTGTCTAAAATGGCAACCTATTGGCCAAGCTCTGTCTAAAATGGCAACCTATTGGCCAAGCCCTGTCTAAAATGGCAACCTATTGGCCAAGCTATGTCTAAAATGGCAACCTATTGGCCAAGCTCTGTCTAAAATGGCAACCTATTGGCCAAGCTCTGTCTAAAATGGCAACCTATTGGCCAAGCTCTGTCTAAAATGGCAACCTATTGGCCAAGCTCTGTCTAAAATGGCAACCTATTGGCCAAGCTCTGTCTAAAATGGCAACCTATTGGCCAAGCTCTGTCTAAAATGGCAACCTATTGGCCAAGCTCTGTCTAAAATGGCAACCTATTGGCCAAGCCCTGTCTAAAATGGCAACCTATTGGCCAAGCCCTGTCTAAAATGGCAACCTATTGGCCAAGCTCTGTCTAAAATGGCAACCTATTGGCCAAGCTCTGTCTAAAATGGCAACCTATTGGCCAAGCTCTGTCTAAAATGGCAACCTATTGGCCAAGCCCTGTCTAAAATGGCAACCTATTGGCCAAGCTCTGTCTAAAATGGCAACCTATTGGCCAAGCCCTGTCTAAAATGGCAACCTATTGGCCAAGCCCTGTCTAAAATGGCAACCTATTGGCCAAGCTCTGTCTAAAATGGCAACCTATTGGCCAAGCCCTGTCTAAAATGGCAACCTATTGGCCAAGCTCTGTCTAAAATGGCAACCTATTGGCCAAGCTATGTCTAAAATGGCAACCTATTGGCCAAGCTCTGTCTAAAATGGCAACCTATTGGCCAAGCTCTGTCTAAAATGGCAACCTATTGGCCAAGCCCTGTCTAAAATGGCAACCTATTGGCCAAGCTATGTCTAAAATGGCAACCTATTGGCCAAGCTCTGTCTAAAATGGCAACCTATTGGCCAAGCTCTGTCTAAAATGGCAACCTATTGGCCAAGCTCTGTCTAAAATGGCAACCTATTGGCCAAGCTCTGTCTAAAATGGCAACCTATTGGCCAAGCCCTGTCTAAAATGGCAACCTATTGGCCAAGCCCTGTCTAAAATGGCAACCTATTGGCCAAGCTCTGTCTAAAATGGCAACCTATTGGCCAAGCTCTGTCTAAAATGGCAACCTATTGGCCAAGCCCTGTCTAAAATGGCAACCTATTGGCCAAGCCCTGTCTAAAATGGCAACCTATTGGCCAAGCTCTGTCTAAAATGGCAACCTATTGGCCAAGCTCTGTCTAAAATGGCAACCTATTGGCCAAGCTCTGTCTAAAATGGCAACCTATTGGCCAAGCTCTGTCTAAAATGGCAACCTATTGGCCAAGCTCTGTCTAAAATGGCAACCTATTGGCCAAGCCCTGTCTAAAATGGCAACCTATTGGCCAAGCCCTGTCTAAAATGGCAACCTATTGGCCAAGCTCTGTCTAAAATGGCAACCTATTGGCCAAGCTCTGTCTAAAATGGCAACCTATTGGCCAAGCTCTGTCTAAAATGGCAACCTATTGGCCAAGCCCTGTCTAAAATGGCAACCTATTGGCCAAGCTCTGTCTAAAATGGCAACCTATTGGCCAAGCCCTGTCTAAAATGGCAACCTATTGGCCAAGCCCTGTCTAAAATGATTATGGGAATGTGATAGTAAATTCTATAGGAATGTGATAGTAAATTCTATGGGAATGTGAAATATGAGATACATTACATTGGTTCTACTTGTCCTGCAGATGCTGTTTGTGCTTGTAAAAATACAAATAGCAGCCTTTTCTCCATTTAGGTTGCCATTTTTTTGGGTTGTCTGGACTGCCAGGGAAAGGAGTGCACAAGTACACGAGGTAACCATGGTGATCCAAAGGAATACACAAGTACACGAGGTAACCATGGTGATCCAAAGGAGTACACAAGTACATGAGGTAACCAGGAGGATCCAAAGGGTTGTTACTGATCAGGCTGTTTTGTGTTATAGTGTAGTTTTCTGTTTCTTTACTTCATTAAGACACTTCAGGACAATCTCAGACGACATGACATTTGTAAGTTGTTATAAGCATGTATGACTTATAATAAGGTATTTTCTATTGTCAGATAGCATGATGACTGTCAGTTGAGGGACAAGCAGCATTGCTTACGAGTGACCTCGTCTGTCAGAAGACATTTACTATATAAATGACTTTATAACAGACCACTTGCTCTCAAATCGACTTACAGTCACGGGTACAACATGTTACGCATTTTATGGTCCCGTGAAACGAACCCACTATCCTGGCATTGCAAGCAGTATGCTCTACCAACTTAGCTACAGAGGGCCACTGACTTACAGAGGGCCACTGACTTACAGAGGGCCACTGACTTACAGAGAGCCACAGAGTTACAGAGAGCCACAGAGTTACAGAGGACCAAAGAGTTACAGAGGACCAAAGAGTTACAGAGGACCACAGAGTTACAGAGTTACAGAGGACCACAGAGTTACAGAGGACCACAGAGTTACAGAGGACCACAGAGTTACAGAGGACCACAGAGTTACAGAGGACCACAGAGTTACAGAGGACCACAGAGTTACAGAGGACCACAGAGTTACAGATGACCACAGAGTTACAGAGTTACAGAGGACCACTGAGTTACAGAAGACCACTGAGTTACAGAGGACCACTGAGTTACAGAGGACCACAGAGTTACAGAGGACCACAGAGTTACAGAGGGCCACAGAGTTACAGAGGACCACAGAGTTACAGAGGACCACAGAGTTACAGAGGACCACAGAGTTACAGAGGACCACAGAGTTACAGAGGACCACAGAGTTACAGAGGACCACAGAGTTACAGAGGACCACAGAGTTACAGAGGACCACAGAGTTACAGAGGGCCACAGAGTTACAGAGGACCACAGAGTTACAGAGGACCACAGAGTTACAGAGTTACAGAGGACCACTGAGTTACAGAGGACCACAGAGTTACAGAGGGCCACAGAGTTACAGATGACCACAGAGTTACAGATGACCACAGAGTTACAGAGTTACAGAGGACCACAGAGTTACAGAGGACCACAGAGTTACAGAGGACCACAGAGTTACAGATGACCACAGAGTTACAGAGTTACAGAGGACCACAGAGTTACAGATGACCACAGAGTTACAGATGACCACAGAGTTACAGATGACCACAGAGTTACAGAGTTACAGAGGACCACAGAGTTACAGATGACCACAGAGTTACAGAGTTACAGAGGACCACAGAGTTACAGAGGACCACAGAGTTACAGATGACCACAGAGTTACAGAGTTACAGAGGACCACAGAGTTACAGATGACCACAGAGTTACAGATGACCACAGAGTTACAGATGACCACAGAGTTACAGAGTTACAGAGGACCACAGAGTTACAGATGACCACAGAGTTACAGAGTTACAGAGGACCACAGAGTTACAGAGGACCACAGAGTTACAGAGTTACAGAGGACCACAGAGTTACAGATGACCACAGAGTTACAGAGTTACAGAGGACCACAGAGTTACAGAGGACCACAGAGGACCACAGAGTTACAGAGGACCACAGAGTTACAGAGTTACAGAGGACCACAGAGTTACAGAGGACCACAGAGTTACAGATGACCACAGAGTTACAGATGACCACAGAGTTACAGATGACCACAGAGTTACAGAGTTACAGAGGACCACAGAGTTACAGAGGACCACAGAGTTACAGATGACCACAGAGTTACAGATGACCACAGAGTTACAGAGTTACAGAGGACCACTGAGTTACAGAGGACCACAGAGTTAGAGGACCACAGAGTTACAGAGGACCATGATAATAAGGCTTATAATAGCCTCAAGTTATGTCTATGTATCAACATTTAGCCTGTATTTCATCAGGATCAGTATGAGATAATAACACATTGTAAGGGATTCATAAATGCTCATGACAAGTGTTACAATGCGTTATAACCAACCTTAACAGCATTGCCACCTAGTGAGGAATCCCAACAGAGCGTGATGATGATGGTATCATCTCCATATGGTCTCAGATCTCAGCTACAGATTAGCCTAGTGACGAGACAGGCAGGTTAAAATTAGCACACTAATCTGAAGGGAGACACTTACACACACACACACACACACACACACACAATGAGACACAAAGAGCGAGAAAGAGAGAAAGAGCGAGCGGGCGAGAGAGAAAGAGAAAGAGACAGACAGACAGACAGACAGACAGACAGACAGACAGACAGACAGACAGACAGACAGACAGACAGACAGACAGTGCCCTTGCTGACTCCAGTGGTTGACTTTGATCCTGGTGAAGGGATCCACAGTCAGGGGAGAGGTGAGAATGGGTGGCAGAGCGAATACACACACACATACATTTCCCTCCTTGGGTAAATTTACCATCGTCCATGTTTTGAGAAAGTAAGATGACAATACCACAAATTGTATTAAAAAATAACAATATTTGACAATACTATACAGTGCATTCGGAAAGTATTCAGACCCCTTCCACATTTTGTTACGTTACAGCCTTATTCTAAAATTGATCAAATTGTTTTTTTCTACACACAATAACCCATAATGATGAAGCAAAAACAGGTTATTTATTTTTGCAAATTTATTACGAAGAAATAACTGAAATAACACATTTACGTTAGAATTCAGAACCTTTACTCAGTACTTTGTTGAAGCACCTTTGGCAGCGATTACAGCCTCAAGTCTTCTTGGGTATGACACTACAAGCTTGGCACACCTGTATTTGGGGAGTTTATCCCATACTTCTGTGCAGATCCTCTCAAACTCTGTCAAGTTGGATGGGGAGCGTAGCTGCACAGATTATTTTCAGGTCTCTCCAGAGATGTTTGATCAGGTTCAAGTCCGGGCTCTGGCTGGGCCACTCAAGGACATCCAGAGACTGCCACGAAGTCACTCCTGCATTGTGTTGGCTGTGTGCTTAGGGTTGTTGTCCTGTTGGAAGGTGAACCTTCACCCCAGTCTGAGGTCTTGAGCGCTCTGGAGCAGGTTTTAATCAAGGATCTCTCTTTACTTTGCTCCCTTCATCTTTCCTGACTAGTCTCCCAGTACCTGCCGCTGAGAAACATCCCCATAGCATGATACTGCCACCACCATGCTTCACCGTAGGGATGGTGCCAGGTTTCCTCCAGATTTCCTCGTGAGGCTTGGCATTCAGGCCAAAGAGTTCAATCTTGGTTTCATCAGACCAGAGAATCTTATTTCTCACAGGCTGTCATTTGCCTTTTACTGAGGACTGGCTTCGGTCTGGCTACTCTACCATAAAGGTCCAATTGGTGGAGTGCTGCAGAGATGGTTGTCCTTCTGGAAGGTTCTCCCATCTCCACAGAGGAACGTGTAGATAATGTTGAGGTCTACTTCCCTTGTGACTGTTGAGTTCTACTTCCCTTGTGACTGTTGAGTTCTACTTTCTTGTCACTGTTGAGTTCTACTTCCCTTGTCACTGTTGAGTTCTACTTCCCTTGTCACATTTGAGTACTATTTTCTTGTCACTAGTGAGTTCTACTTCCTGTGTCACTGTTGAGTTCTACTTCCCTTGTCACTGTTAAGTTCTACTTCCCTTGTCACTGTTGAGTTCTACTTCCCGTGTCACTGTTGAGTTCTACTTCCCTTGTCACTGTTGAGTTCTACTTCCCTTGTCACTGTTGAGTTCTACTTCCCGTGTGACTGTTGAGTTCTACTTCCCGTGTCACTGTTGAGTTCTACTTCCCGTGTCACTGTTGAGTTCTACTTCCCTTGTCACTGTTGAGTTCTACTTCCCTTGTCACTGTTGAGTTCTACTTCCTGTGTCACTGTTGAGTTCTACTTCCCGTGTCACTGTTGAGTTCTACTTCCTGTGTCACTGTTGAGTTCTACTTCCCTTGTCACTGTTGAGTTCTACTTCCCTTGTCACTGTTGAGTTCTACTTCCCGTGTCACTGTTGAGTTCTACTTCCCGTGTCACTGTTGAGTTCTACTTCCCTTGTCACTGTTGAGTTCTACTTCCCTTGTCACTGTTGAGTTCTACTTCCCGTGTCACTGTTGAGTTCTACTTCCCTTGTCACTGTTGAGTTCTACTTCCCTTGTCACTGTTGAGTTCTACTTCCCTTGTCACTGTTGAGTTCTACTTCCCTTGTCACTGTTGAGTTCTACTTCCTGTGTCACTGTTGAGTTCTACTTCCCTTGTCACTGTTGAGTTCTACTTCCCTTGTCACTGTTGAGTTCTACTTCCTGTGTCACTGTTGAGTTCTACTTCCCGTGTCACTGTTGAGTTCTACTTCCCTTGTCACTGCTTTCTCTGCTTTCATTATCACAACAATTCAAACACATCCAGTGAGAAGAATTACAGTATTATACCATTTCGGGACAAATTACAGTATTATACAATTTAGGGACAAAGGTCAATGGATGTGAAAGTTTGAAATACGCAGCACATTGTGATGCAATCAACCCGGCATTCCATTCAAGTCCAGTAAGTTTCTCCTTGTAGACTGAAAGGGAGACGAGGAGAAGCAGTCTTCACTGTATAAATCACAGAATTGAACAGAACATTATATTGTATCTCTGTGGCCTTCGTTAAATCATACTGAATGGTTTGAATGCTGGCCAATAGTTTGGCCTTGTGTGAGGGAGGGGAGAGCGACGTCTTGTCCTAGAGAGAAGCACCACAGTTCTCAGCGACTGGGTTGTAGCTGGAGCACTTCTCACTCTAATAAAACATGTTACAAATAGGCTCATAAGACATTTTAAAAGGCTCATAAGACATTATAAAGGCTCATACATGCTTATAACATGTTAAAAAAGACAATTTTACAGAATTTGATCTCAATTAAACACAGACACTAAATGTTCGAAACAAAAGGATACATTTTTATTTATTTTTACATAAAATGTAAAAAGATCAACTCTACACCATTAGTGGTCCCTTTCCAAGAGAATGACACAACTACAGGTGCAGATGTTTTTAGTCCAACCGATGTTAAATTAAAGTCTGGGATTTGGTAAGGGAATCGGATCCTAGTTCTGTGCCCAAGGGAAAGTTCAGTCATGGATGAGAGGTATTGTGGCAAATTATATTTACCCATATAGAGCCATATATTTACACATCAAATCAAATTTGATTTGTCACATGCGTCATAAGCAACAGGCGTAGACTAACAGTGAGAAATCAGAGAAACATATTAAAATAATAACACAAGGAATAAATACACAATGAGTAACAATAACTTGGTTATATACACAGGGTACCAGTACCCGAGTCGATGTGCAGGGGAACAAGGTAATTGAGGTAGATATGTACACATACTGTACGTAGGGGTAAAGTTATTAGGCAACAGAATAAATAATAAACAGTAGCAGCGGTGATACCAAGTGGTGATGCAACCAGTCAAGATGCTCTCAATGGTGCAGCTGTAAAACGTTTTATATTTATATATACACTGAGTGTTTCAAAACATTAGGAACACCTGCTTTTTCCACGACTTTGGTTGCGGTTCAAACTCACAAAAGACACACCCTCGTCCACTTACCCTCATCTATTGCCCTTAGGGGAATCCCCGGCACCATCTTGCAGGGTGGTCCAAATGATTAGGCAAGCAAGGGAAGTTTGCAACGTAAACCCCTCAGCCCTCGTTTTTAGTCAAGTTTGCTAGTGTACAATTATGTTCACTCCGGGACTGAAACTCCCCAAAATTCAGTTCACCACGATTGTACATCCGCTAAGGAAAGTCCGCGAAAACCTAGAAACAACATCAATGGAGAGGTCAACATACAAGCGTAAGTAAAAACAAATGAAAATAAGTTAGAAATTGTGCTACTAATACACATGACGGCACAAACACGTCTCGTAAAAAGTAAATATGTATGTTTGGTTATCTTTTGGAAATTGTAGAAATAAAACATTTTCCATCTTCAGAAGTTCCAGCTAGGTAGGCTAACGTTAGTTAGCTAATTAATTTGCTAGCTATCATACAGTAGGCGTATATTAATAATGATATATTTAATATAAGTAGACATACACTCATAATTGACAGCAGCGCATATAAAGCACCCACAAGCTACCAGTGGCTGAAAACACAATCATCAAGGGATGAACGAGTCACGAATTTCTGGGCAAGGGCGGTTCATTTAAAAATCATTCCTTTCTCCCTCGCCCCTTGCCCTGTAAGTGTATACTTGTCAGACGTCATGATACGTCATCAGAAGTGTCCACTTCATTTGAGGGCTGAGGGGATAGGGTATGTCTTTTAGGTGTTTGGACTGCAGCCATGGACTGACCAGGTGAATCCAGGTGAAAGCTATGATCCCTTATTGATGTCACTTGTTAAATCCACTTCAATCAGTGTAGATGAAGGGGAGGAGACAGGTAAAATAAGTATTGCTAAGCCTTGAGACAATTGAGACATGGATTGTGTATGTGTGTCATTCAGAGGGTGAAAGGGCAAGACAATAGATTTAAGTGCCTTTGAACAGGGTATGGTAGTAGGTGTCAGGTGCACCGGTTTGAGTGTGTCAAGAACTGCAACTCTGCTGTTTTTTTTTACACATTCAACAGTTTCCTGTGTTTCTCAACATGGGCCAGCATCACTGTGGAATGCTTCTGACACCTTGTCCAGTCTATGTGCACTGAGGCTGTTCTGAGGACTAGAGGGGGTGCAACTCAATATTATGGATGTGTTTCTAATGGTTTGTCCATTCAGTGTATTTGGTCAATCATATGTCTATGATTTACATGTACCAATATGTAGCCACATTGTGTTAAAGTGACCCCTAGAGGTACTTAGTGGCTATTGCATCTCGCTACACCAGGATGTGTGTTCACCATTATAACACTAAATATATAGAATACCCTTTTCACACTATTGTGCCAATGCAAATGGTACTGTGTTGGCCTGGATAGTTTCTTTTTACATTTACATCTACATTTTACACTGTAGAGCACTGTTCCACCGCTGTGTAACCGGGCCAGCCCAGTACAGCTGGGCTCTGTTATACTATGGTGGATATGTAACCGGGCCAGCCCAGTATAGCTGGGCTCTGTTATACTATGGTGGATGTGTAACCGGGCCAGTACAGTACAGCTGGGCTTTGTTATACTATGGTGAATATGTAACTGGGCCAGTACAGTACAGCTGGGCTCAGTTATACTATGGTGGATGTGTAACCGGGCCAGCCCAGTACAGCTGTGCTCAGTGGTGTGTAAAGGGTACAAGAGTGAACACAGCATAGGAGCACAGCATACCCATAACATGATGCAGCCACCACCATTCTTGAAAATATGAAGAGTGATACTCAGTGATGTGTTGGATTTGCCCTAAACATAATGCTTTGTATTCAGGACAAAAATGTCATTACTTTGCCACATTTGTTGCAGTATAACATCAGTGCCTTATTGCAAACAGGAATATTTTTTATTCTATACAGGCTTCCTTCATTTCACTCTATCATTTAGGTTAGTATTGTGGATTAAATACAATGCTGTTGATACATCAGTTATATCACATCCAGTCACCACTGGCCTCATGGTGAAATCCCTGAATGGTTTCCTTCCTCTCCGGCAACTGATTTAGGAAGGGCACTTGTATCTTTGTAGTGTAACATTACAAATGCACCAATCTCAAAAGGATATTCAATGTTTCAATTCAATGTTCTACCAATAGGTGCCCTTTTTTTGTGAACCTTAGGAAAGCTTACCTGGTCTTTGTGGTTGAATCTGTGCTTGAAATTCACTGATCGATTTAGGCACCTGTACCTGTATGTAACGGGATACGGAGATAGTCGTTTAGTCATTTAACAATCATGGTAAACAGTATTATTGCACACGTTGAGTCCATGTAACTTATTATGTGACTTGTTAAGCATATTTTTACTCCTGAACTTAATTTAACTTGCCATAACAAAAGGGTTGACTACTTATCGACTGGACTCAAGACATTTCAGCTTTTTATGTTTTATTAATTTGTAACAATTTTGAAAAACATGATTCCACTTGGACAATATGGGGTATTGTGTGTAGGCCAATGACAACCCCCAAAAATCTAAATTCAATCCAATTTTACATTCAGGCTGTAACACGCTAAAATGTGGGAAAAGTCATGGGCTGAAGGCTGTGAATACTGTCCGAAGGCACTGTAGATATAATCCTGTAGTGATACTCTTTACCCTCTGTAATATATACTAAACAAAAATATAAACACAACATGTAAAGTGTTGGTCCCATGTTTCATGAGCTGAAATAAAAAGATTCCAGAAATGTTCCATAATGCACAAAAAAACATTTCTCTCAAATTTTGTGCTCAAATTTGTTTACATCCCTGTTATTGAGCATTTCTCCTTTGCCAAGATAATCCATCCACCTGACAGTTGTGGCATATCAAGAAGCTGATTAAACAACCTGCTCATTACATAGGTGCACCTTGTGTTTGGGACAATAAAAGGCCACTCGGAAATGTGCCGTTTTGTCACACAACACAATGCTACAGATGTTTTGAGGGAGCTTGCAGTTGGCATGGTGACTGCAGGAATGTCCACCAGAGCTGTCGCCAGAAATTATAGATAAAAAAATAACAAAATCAAGAAAAATATAATTACATTAGTGTAAAACATGTTTTAATTAATTGTATAAATTGTTAGTCATCACGATATGCACAAGGTCAGTTAGAGGGATAATGTAGGTTACATTCAATGATGTATATAAACCCTGGATTGCTGATGCTATGCATTGGTCAGAGAGGCCATATTGGCATTCCCCAGTAGGAGCAGTCCTCCATAGGATTTTTTATGTTTTTACATTTTTTATTTAACCTTTATTAATCTAGACAAGTCAGTTAAGAACAAATTCTTATTTACAATGAATGCCTACGCCGGCCAAACCCTAACCCGGACGACGCTGGGCCAATTGTGCACCGCCCTATGGGACTCCCAATCACAGCCGGTTGTGATACAGCTTGGAATCGAACCAGGGTCTGTAGTGACACCTCTAGCACTGAGATGCAGTGCCTTAGACTGTTGCACCACTCAGGAGCCCAAATGAGTGGAACTCGACAGCATTTTAATTGAATGTTTCAAGGATAAGGACATATTTTTTCATTTTAAGTTTAGCTCACATAATATAATTTAAAAGTATGCATTAAGGTGTCTGCAATAGAATAAACATGTCAAAAATGTATGTAGACATTAATAAATGCATTTTTATAGCTTCCAAAATCTTTTTTTACAATGGAGGAGGAGTACCAAGATGGCTGTGCATTGGCTTCATTACAGAGCCCCCTGTGGCTGCCAGGGAAACATTCAGATATTTCTTCAGAATAATGCAGCACATATTCATGTTCCCCTAATCAATTGGTTCTCTGTGGATGGGTGGCTTTTATACGTTAAAGTCATACTTGCAGTTATTTAGCTCAACAATGTGTAGACTAACAGTATCTCATGAAGAGAACAGTAAATGTGTCCAAATTCAGGAACCAATCTTTCCTTATAAAGATATCAGGCTTACCTCATAAAGCAAAGCATTATGACGCATGAAATTACAATGCATTCTATCCTAATGCATCACCAAACCATTATCTACCGTGATGTGTAAATAACGAATATTAAAAAGTGTGCTTCACTGAAAATAGTTCCCAGTATGGATTTATAATATATACTGCTTTGACTCTTATAGTAAGTCTGTGTACAGTACACATACGTAGAATAAATAGATTGCATTCTTGCTTAAATAATGACAGCACTGTATCATAAAACATGTGGTCTACCGTAACTTACTTGTGCAGTGTACAACAACCAACACTAGATGGTGCTAACTGTATGATAAACAACAAGTGACACAGTCCACACACAGTTGAACATGTTCATTCACAGTGAGCACAAGATGTTGAAAATACACATTGTTTCTATGTTTAGTGAATCTACTGCACTAGGGTTTGATACCCAGCTGGTCCCACTACTGTTAAATGATGAGATCTGTCATGATTACCAGGAGTGAAGTCTAGTGTGAGCCGGACTTCCTTCGTGTGTTTCAGGTTCCCACCTACTTATTCATCATGATTTTCAACCACAAATGCGTATATATTTCTTGCTCATAAAGCTGTTTTTCTCATTCCTCTAAGATATGAAAAGCAGGTATCTTCACTTCATCTAAAACCATAGAATAGTATGTGAGTTATTCCACAGATTTTATGTCAAAAGTGTATTAGAGTACAATCTTAGAAAAAAAAGGTGCTATACAGAACCTAAAATGGTTCTTCGGCTATCCATATAGGAAAACCCTTTGTAGAACCCTTTTTGGAACTAGGTAGAACCCTTTTTGGTTCCAGGTAGAACTCTTTTGTGTTCCATGGTTCCATGTTCTACAAAGGGTTCTCCTATGGGGATAGCCAAAAAACCATGTTAGGTTCTAGATAAGAGTGTACAGTATGAATGTATTACCTGTACGGTTCTATTTCTGGGTTTTGATTAACAAGTGAAAACCAAATACACACAAAAAAGTATCTACCAAATGCTTTACATTGAAAGATTTTTCTTAATAAAAATAATAGTTTTGTGTTTGAAAAAACTAAGTCAAGGTAGATACAGTCCACAACGCAGGTGAGTGACCCTACAATATACATTTTCAATGTATATGCTGTACATTGCATTACATACTCTTCATACAGCATATTTCAATGCTGTCATGACAATATGGTAAGTGCAAATATGTTAACATGTCTTGCTGAGGGTGTCTGAAGACATAGAAAGGGACACTGAGGAAGATGGAAGGGACCAACCACATCACACTGTCCACACTGTGGTTGTAGTTCTGGGACAACTGTGGTTGTAGTTCTTGGAGACCTGTGGTTGTAGTTCTTGGAGACCTGTGGTTGTAGTTCTGGGAGACATGTGGTTGTAGTTCTGGGACAACTGTGGTTGTAGTTCTTGGAGACCTGTGGTTGTAGTTCTGGGACAACTGTGGTTGTAGTTCTTGGAGACCTGTGGTTGTAGTTCTGGGACAGTGTATTTGCCCTCGACATGTGTGACGGAGAACTGTCCGGCCTGCTTTTTATTCAGTAAACAAACCTACCAGTCCAGAGAGCAATAATAGACTTTAACGGGTCGTTCCGGGTACAAAAAGAACGATCATGATCCTGTCTACACAGAATACAGGGGATCAAGGATCAGGATTGAGGAGGAATATACATCCAGAACATCTATATCAAAATGATACTTCTATGGACAAAAAGGTTAACTGACTGATAATAATGTTAAGCGTACATATCTGTTCAAAGCAAAGGGTCTGCTCATGTGCAGCACTACCACTGAGGTCTTGCTGTATACATTCCCTTCATCTCCAGAGTTACATCTACAATAGCCCTCTATAGCCCTCCCCTTTAAAAGTGCACTACCTTAGGCCTATGGACCCTGGTCCAAAGCAGTACACTCTATAGGAATTAGGGTGACATTTCAGACGCAAACCAAAAGTCTCTGTCCATCCCCATCCGTAGGTCATTGTATTGTGATGTCCTCAGTGGAGTCGTGCCGTCTCACCCTGGCCTTGCGGTTGTCCACCTGGGTCTGTTTCCACTTGAGCTGACGTAGTTTCTGCTGCCTCTTCTTCTCCCGGTGCCACATCTGCTCACAGTACTCGTCTACGCTCATACTAGCTGCGCCCATCATGTGCAGGTCCTTATAATTCCTGAAGAGCTGGGGGTGGCTCTGGGTGTGGCTCCCAGGACCTCCAGGGCCCCACCTCAGTCCTGCTCCCCCAGCCTTAGGATCAGCTGCCTTGGCCTGGGATGCTGTCATGCTTTGTTGGGGTATGACCTGGAGGTTATAGCGGGCCAGGACCTGGGAGAAGGAGTGCTCCAGGGTGGTACAGCTGTAGAGGCCAGCGTCCCCTGGCTCCAGTCGCTGAACCAGGAGACCCCGGATCATGTGGACCATACGAACCTCACTCTGGAGCAGCTGGACAAGGACAGCAGGGCAAGACAAGAAAAGGTTCATCATTAGATGAATATTAGTCAATATTAGCTTCCAGCCAATCGGCGACAGATTTTCATGCGGATATTCTAAAATCTGCAGAAAGGAAACATCTACATTTTCCCACCAGTGGTATATTTCCACCATATATTTATATATGTGTATATATTGGTGATATATTTCCACCAAACAGAGTTCTTGCAGATAAAAATCGGTGCATTTACGACGTAAAGGACGTCACAAACATTTTTTATTTTCCACTTCAGTTTTCATGTAACAAATAAAAATCTAAAAGGTCAATGTGTTTCCATCTCATTTTCAACTCTTACCCATAATTTGGTCACAAAAATACTGTTGCGTTAAATAGCAAATGTGCCTACTTTGGTCTTGTCACGTGTGCTCTAGCCAACAGCTCGCAGATACAGCACGGGTAGGCTGTGCGGGTAGGCTAGTCTACATGATGAGATTATTATGGATATGTGTATTTGTCAGACAAGCATCGATTATCACGTCACCAGAATAAGACCCTTGATATTTATTGTAAAGGAGCATTAAGGTCACTTTTTTAAACACCCTGTGAAGTTCATCATAACTTATTTCATCTGTAGCCTAAGGAACTGCATGGTTTGCTGACGAGTCGTAGAGGGAGGACCGCTTGACTCCAAGTTTACTTCCACCCCCATTTCTCTCATTATTCATTTTAACGACAGAAAAATATTCCACCATGTCATACGAACAAATGATCTGTTGACACCTTCCTAATATTGAGTTCCACCTTCCTTTTTGCCCTCAGAGAACAGCCTCAATTCGTTGTGGGCATGAACTCTACAAGGTGTCGAAAGTGTTCCACAGGGATGCTGGCCCATATTGACTCCGATGCTTCCCACAGTTGTGTCAAGTTGGCTGAATGTCCTTTGGATGGTGGACCATTCTTGATACACATGGGAAACTGTTGAGCTTGAAAAACCCAGCAGTGTTGCAGTTCTTGACTCACTCAAACCGGCGCGCCTGGTACCTACTACCATACCCCGTTCAAAGGCACTTAAATATTTTGACCATTCGCACATTCCCCCTCTGAATGGCACACATACACAATCCATGTCTCAATTGTGTCAAGGCCTAAAAATCCTTCTTTAACCTGTCTCCTCCCCTTCATATACATTCATTAAATTGTATTTAACAAGAGACATCAATAAGGGATCATATGCTTTCACCTAGTCAATTTATGTCATGGAAAGAGCAGGTGTTCCTAATGTTTTTTACACTCAGAGTATAAACTTGCACTGACACTATCTGTTTCCATCACAGCTGTCGTGAATTTTTTTTCATATGGTATGACTTTACTCGCATAAAAACTGTGGATGGAAACGTGGTTAATGATTCTGTTCAAAATGAGTGATCAATATATGTGTGCTGTATTGTTCTAATGTTCGGTACAGATGATGAGTTGATAAAGATTTGTCAGTTTGTGTGTTAGATCCCAGGCCTTAGTTAGCATAAAGTTAACAAAGCGCTAACATGGAGAGATGTCCGTCTCTCACCTCTCTGCTGGTGTGAGCCTGTGGTGGCTGTACTGTCCACTTGACTGTAGCTAGCTGGGACCTGGGTACACACTCTAGGAAGGTTGAGTTACTCTCCACTCCGTATACCACCTTCACCTCCACCGACTCAGAACCTGCAAAGAACAGGATGATGAGAGTTTTGTAGTACAGATGTAGGATCTTAATTTGAGCCAGCTCATAATGTGAATTATTATGTGTATTATAATAAATCTATAATTTTGTAGGGGTTGATAAAAAAAAAATGTGCAAGTGAAAATCAAGCTTGACATTTCAAAGTAGAAATGACAAACTTCAGAAGCCTTTTTAAATCTAAAATACAGTACAATATTTAGTTCTCCTGCCAGAAGGGGATCAAATGAAGATCCTCTAACTGTAGTCACATTCATAATAGTCTCTGTACAAGATGTGAGTTCCAAGAGGACATTGTAAAGTGGCTCTGTATCAGAGTGTCTGCTACATGACTGACATGTAAAATGCCCAAGAGCAGGATGTGTAGATTTGTCTTGATACAACTTGATATCAAATCATTTCGAATTTCAGAAGGGGAGGGGGCAACTGCAACTGACTCAACTAATATACAGTATCATGAGCTAAGAAGAAGCGCTAAGTGAACTAAATTATTTTTTTTAAATTTAACTATGCAAGTCAGTTAAGAACAAATTCTAATTTTACAATGACAGCCTGTGGGTTAACTGCCTTGTTCAGGGGCAGAACAACAGCTTTTTACCTTTCGGTTACTGGCCCACCGCTCTAACCACTAGGCTACCTTCCACCCTTAGTTACATCAGACATGGTCATAGGAGCCTAGTGAACTGAGATGAGTTGCATCAGACATGGTCATAGGAGCCTCGTGAACTGAGATGAGTTACATCAGACATGGTCATAGGAGCCTAGTGAACTGAGATGAGTTACATCAGACATGGTCATAGGAGCCTCGTGAACGGAGATGAGTTACATCAGACATGGTCATAGGAGCCTAGTGAACTGAGATGAGTTACATCAGACATGGTCATAGGAGCCTAGTGAACTGAGATGAGTTACATCAGACATGGTCATAGGAGCCTAGTGAACTGAGATGAGTTACATCAGACATGGTCATAGGAGCCTAGTGAACTGAGGTTGACTGCCGCTGCCACTTAGTGCAAACCAATATACTGTATTATGAGCTAAGTTAATATTAATTAAGTTACCTAGTGAACTGAGGCTGGCTGGCTGGCTGACGCTAGCTGCAACCAGAGACATACAGTACATATCATAGACAGACATAGAAACATTTAGTGTTCATTTCTGTAACTTCTACTATATCGCAACACTGGCTCATTGTAGCCCCGTACACACACACACACACACACACACACACACACACACACACACATTACCGTCTTCTGCGTCGTAACACTGGCTCATCGGATCCCCGTGTTTCACGTCCTGGCGCCGGGCTCGCCTGAGGAGATAAGATAGCAGACAGCCTGGGTGTCATAATCATGTCATAACTCTGACAGCTTTAGACTGTGGCAGTAAGTTTGTTTGTTAATTTGTTTGGAATCCCCTTAGCTGTTGATTTAGCAACAGCAACTCTTCCCGGGGTTCACAAACAAAAAAATACAACACAACACAATACAACATGATACAACACAACATAATACAATACAATACAATACAATACAATACAATACAACATGATACAATACAACATGATACAATACAATACAACATGATACAATACAATACAACATGATACAATACAATACAATACAACATGATACAATACAATACAACATGATACAATACAATACAACATGATACAATACAATACAACATGATACAATACAACATGATACAATACAACATGATACAATACAATACAACATGATACAACATGATACAATACAACATGATACAATACAATACAACATGATACAATACAATACAACATGATACAATACCATACAACATGATACAATACAACATGATACAATACAATACAACATGATACAATACAATACAACATGATACAATACAATACAACATGATACAATACAACATGATACAATACCATACAACATGATACAATACAACATGATACAATACAATACAACATGATACAATACAACATGATACAATACAACACAATACAACATGATACAATACAATACAACATGATACAATACAACATGATACAATACAACACAATACAACATGATACAATACAACACAATACAACATGATACAACACAATACAACATGATACAACACAATACAACATGATACAATACAACACAATACAACATGATACAATACAATACAACATGATACAATACAATACAACATGATACAATACAATACAACATGATACAATACAACATGATACAACATGATACAATACAATACAACATGATACAATACAACATGATACAATACAATACAACATGATACAATACAACACAATACAACATGATACAATACCATACAACATGATACAATACAACACAATACAACATGATACAATACAATACAACATGATACAACATGATACAATACAACATGATACAATACCATACAACATGATACAATACAACACAATACAACATGATACAACACAATACAACATGATACAATACAATACAACATGATACAATACAATACAACATGATACAATACAACATGATACAATACAACACAATACAACATGATATAATACGATACAACATGATACAATACAATACAACATGATACAATACAATACAACATGATACAATACAACATGATACAATACAATACAACATGATACAATACAATACAACATGATACAATACAACATGATACAATACAATACAACATGATACAATACAATACAATACAACATGATACAATACAACATGATACAATACAATACAACATGATACAATACAATACAACATGATACAATACAATACAACATGATACAATACAATACAACATGATACAATACAATACAACATGATACAATACAACATGATACAATACAATACAACATGATACAATACAACATGATACAATACAACATGATACAATACAATACAACATGATACAATACAATACAACATGATACAATACAATACAACATGATACAATACAATACAACATGATACAATACAACATGATACAATACAATACAACATGATACAATACAATACAACATGATACGATACAACACAACATGATACAACATGATACAACATGATACAATACAACATGATACAATACAATACAACATGATACAATACAATACAATACAACATGATACAGTACAATACAACATGATACAATACGATACAACATGATACAATACAATATGATACAATACAATACAACATGATACAATACAACACAACATGATACAACACAATACAACATGATACAATACAATACAACATGATACAATACAACATGATACAATACAACATGATTCAATACAATACAACATGATACAATACAATACAACATGATACAATACAACATGATACAATACAACATGATACAATACAACATGATACAATACAATACAACATGATACAACATGATACAATACGATACAACATGATACAATACAATACAACATGATACAATACAATACAACATGATACAATACAACATGATACAATACAACATAATACAACATGATACAACATGATACAATACAATACAACATGATACAATACCATACAACATGATACAACATGATACAACATGATACAACATGATACAATACAATACAATACAACATGATACAATACAATACAACATGATACAATACAACATGATACAATACAACATGATACAATACAATACAACATGATACAACATGATACCATACAACATGATACAACATGATACAACATGATACAATACAATACAACATGATACAACATGATACAATACAACATGATACAACATGATACAATACAATACAACATGATACAATACAACATGATACAATACAATACAACATGATACAATACAATACAACATGATACAATACAATACAACATGATACAATACAACATGATACAATACAACATGATACAATACAATACAGCATGATACAATACAACACAATACAACATGATACAATACAATACAACATGATACAATACAATACAACATGATACAATACAACATGATACAATACAACATGATACAATACAACATGATACAATACAATACAACATGATACCATACAACATGATACAATACAATACAACATGATACAATACAATACAACATGATACAATACAATACAACATGATACAATACCATACAACATGATACAATACAATACAACATGATACAATACAACATGATACAATACAACACAATACAACATGATACAATACAATACAACATGATACAATACAATACAATACAACATGATACAATACAACATGATACAATACAACATGATACAATACAATACAACATGATACAATACAACATGATACAATACAATACAACATGATACAATACAATACAACATGATACAATACAATACAACATGATACAATACAATACAATACAATACAACATGATACAATAAAATACAACATGATACAATACAATACAACGTGATACAATACAATACAATACAACATGATACAATACAACATGATACAATACAATACAATACAACACGATACAATACAATACAACACAATACAACATGATAAAATACAACACGATACAATACAATATAATGGTACTTTATTATACATATGTTACAACATAAATGTGTATTTTATTGTCAAACACAGTAATAAGATAATAGAAGACTCTTAAATGTTCGATGTCATTGTTATGTTAATTGTATGTTTGATGTTATTGGTTTTCTACTATAATAGTAAAAAGAATGGATGTGGAGATCAATATTGATGTGTTGGTCTTTTAAACTAAGTAGAGTAGTCACCTCTTGTTGCTGGGGAAGTATCGGTTGCATGTGTTCCCATCCCAGGCACAGTAAGGGTCTCTGGCCAGACAGCAGTCAGCACAGTCTCTACCGTACAGCTCACACCTCTGCAGCGGTAACTGGACCACTCCCTCATCACTGCTCACGTACACCTGTTGCTGTAGACACACAAACAGGGGAGAGGATTTAACTAAATGTAATGTACTTTTAATTAATGTAATTGATTCCTATTGAATTATATTGAATTGTCATATTGCTGCTAAAAGTGTCACTGTAAAGATCCTCCTCTCCACCCTCTCAGGGCTGGGAGTCTCAGGCTCTGCTTCCTCTCCACCCTCTCAGGGCTGGGCGTCTCAGGCTCTGCCTCCTCTCCACCCTCTCAGGGCTGGGCGTCTCAGGCTCTGCCTCCTCTCCACCCTCTCAGGGCTGGGCGTCTCAGGCTCTGCCTCCTCTCCACCCTCTCAGGGCTGGGCGTCTCAGGCTCTGCCTCCTCTCCACCCTCTCAGGGCTGGGCGTCTCAGGCTCTGCAGACTCTTGGATTGCATCCTCCCTGGCAGGTCGCTCCTACCAGGTGGAGTGGAGAGGATCTGTGTCTGCACCACATACTCTCACTACTGGTGTCCCCCAGGGCTCGGTAATAGGCCCTCTCCTCTTCTCTCCATACACCAAGTCACCAAGTCACTCTGTCATATCCTCACATGGTCTCTCCTATCATTGCTATGTGGATGACACTCCACTATCTTTCTCCTCCCCCCCTTCTAACACCCAGGTTGCGGCACACATCTCTGCGTTCCTGGCAAATATCTCTGCTCAGATGTTGGCCCACCACCTCAAGCTCAACCTCGACAAGACAGAGCTGCTCTTCCTCCCAGGGAAGACCTGCCTGCTCAAAGACCTCCAACACAGTTGACAACTGCACAGTGCCCCCCCCCCCCCCCCCTCCCAGAGTGTAAAGAACCGTGGCTTGACCCTGGACAACACCCTGTCGTTCTCTGCAAACATCAAAGCAGTGACTCGCTCCTGCAGGTTCATGCTCTAGAACATCCATAGAGTACGACCCTACCTCACACAAGAAGAGACACAGGTTCTAGTCCAGGCACTTGTCATCTCCTGTCTGGACTACTGCAACTCTCTATTGGCTGGGCTCTCTGCTTGTGTCATCAAACCCCTGCAATTTCTCCAGAACGCTGACCTGGTGTTCAACCTTCCCAAGTTCTCCCACTCTGCTCCTCCGCACACTCCACTGACTTCCAGTCGAAGCTCACATCCACTAAAAGACTATGGTGCTTACCTACAGAGCAGCTAGAGGAACTGCCCCTCCCTACCTTCAGGCTATGCTCAAACCCTACACCCCAATGCGAGCACTCCCTTCTGCCACCTCTGGTCTCTTGGCCCCTCCCACCCCTACAGGAGGGCAGCTCCCACTCAGCCCAGTCAAAGCTCTTCTCTGTCCTGGCACCCCCAATGGTGGAACCATCTAGGACAGCAGAATCCCTGTCCTTCTTCTGAAAACATCTGAAACCCTACCTCTTTAAAGAGTATCTACCCCCAAGCCATTGGACTGCTGAGTAATCAATCAAATGACTACCCAGACAGTTTACATTGAAACCCCGCCCATTTGTTTTACAATGCTGCTTCTCTTTTGTTATTATCTATGAATAGTCACTTTACCCCTACCTACATGTACAAATGCCTTAACTACCCAGTACCCCCCCTGTATATAGCCTCATCATTATTAGTCACTTTACCCCTACCTACATGTACAAATGCCTTAACTAACCAGTACCCCCCCTGTATATATTTATTTATTTTATTTTATTTAACCTTTATTTAACCAGGAAGGGCTCATTGAGATTTAAAATCTCTTTTTCAAGAGCGTCCTGGCCAAGATAGGCAGCACCAAGTCATTACAAAAAATTACAGACAGACAACATGAAAAACTACAAGTAATCTAGTAAAAACCATTCATGAATTCACAAGAGTATAACAATATCAAAAACAGCAAATTAAAAACATTGACAGGTCAGGGAATCAGCCTCAAAATCCTTCATCAGTGATTTAAAAACACCAATCGGGACAAGTTCTTCCAGTTTAAAATTATTTTGTAAGGTGTTCCAAGACGATGGCGCAGAGTACATAAAAGACCTTTTACCAAATTCAGTTCGGACATTTGGAACAGTTAGCAGGATAAAGTCTAGCGAACGAAGAGAGTACCCACCACATTTCTGAACAATAAAAATGCCCAAATAAAAAGGTAGTAAACCCAAAATGGCTTTGTAAATAAAAGTATACCAGTGACTGAGCCTACGAGTGACTAGAGAAGGCCAGCCAACCCTGGTATACAAAGTGCAGTGGTGCGTAAGGGTTTTGCAGTTTAAAATAAATCTCAAAGTGCCATGGTAAAGAGTGTCAATTGATCTCAAACACTGAGCGGAAGCATTCATATATAAAATATCCCCAGATTCTAGTAAAGGCATAAATGTAGCTGATACTAGCCTCCTTCTGGCTTCAAAAGAAAAACAGGCCTTATTCCTAAAATAAAATCCCAATTTCAGCTTCAATTTTTTTTGTAAGTTGTTGAATATGCAATTTAAAAGAGAGGCCGTCATCAATTAGAATTCCAAGATATTTGTATGAGGTTACAACCTCAATCTCCTTGCCCTGACAGGTAGTAACAGGTGAAAGGTTCAGAGGTCTATTTCTTGCATTAGAAAACACCATTAGTTTAGTTTTGTCAGTATTGAGGATAAGCTTCAATTGACACAAGGTATGTTGAACAGTATAAAAAGCAGTTTGCAAGGTCTGGAAAGCTTTTGTAAGAGATGAGGCACAACAGTAAATAACAGTATCATCAGCATAAAAATGAAGTTGTGCATTTTGGACATTTTTGTCTAAATCATTTATATAAATAGTGAATAAGAGAGGACCAAGTACAGAGCCCTGGGGCACACCATTCAGGACAGACAATTTAACAGACATAAGCCCATCAAATTGAGTGCACTGAGTTCTATCAGACAGATAGTTAGCAAACCATGCAACTGCATGCTCCGAAAGACCTACACTCAACAATCTCTGCCTTAGTATAGCATGATCAACTGTATCAAAAGCCTTAGAGAGATCAATAAAAAGTGAGACACAGTGCTGTTTTTTGTCAAGGGCTTCAGTGATATCATTTAAAACCTTCATGGCTGCTGTAATTGTGCTATGCTTCTTCCTGAAGCCCGATTGGTACATTGATAAAATAGAGTTAGTAAATAAAAACTCTTTTAGCTGTTCACTTACAAGGGTTTCAAGTATTTTCACCAGGGGTGACAGCTTTGAGATTGGCCTATAATTATTTAAAAGAGTTGGATCTCCCCCTTTTAAAAGTGGTAGGACAAATGCTGATTTCCAGATCTTTGGAATTTCATTACATTCCAGGGTTAGATTGAACAGATATGTAAGTGGTTCAGCTATGAAATCAGCTGCCAGATTTAAAAAGCAGGGATCCAAAAGATCAGGACCTGCAGGCTTTCTTTGATCTAAGGATTTCAGGGCTTTATGTACCACCTGCACTGAGAATGGCAGAAAGCTAAAAGTTTGACCAGCTCTCACTGGTTCATCCACACAGGGTTGTACAGAGACAGAGGACACTGGTTCATCCACACAGGGTTGTACAGAGACAGAGGGCACTGAATCAAACAGCCTACCAGATGATACAAAGTGCTCATTGAAACAATTCAGCATTTCAGTTTTGTCATATATAGCAACAGAGTCCTTCAAAACACATGACGGTAATTCATTAACATTACTGTTACCAGACATAGACTTAATAGCATTCCAAAACTTTCTAGGGTCATTCAGGTTATCAGTGGTAACAGACATAAAATATTCAGACTTGGCCTTCCTGAGAAGAAAAGAACACTTGTTTCTTAACTGCCTAAAAATAAGCCAATCAGCATCAGAACAAGATTTCCTTGCTTTAGCCCAGGCTAGATTACGGTTGTGAATAATACACGACAGCTCAGAAGAAAACCATGGATTATCCCGCCCTTTAACCCTGAACCTGCGGAATGGGGCATGTTTGTTTACTATTTGGAAAAAACCATCATGAAAGAATATCCAGGCAGTTTCCACATCAGGGATAAGCTCAATCTTGCTCCAGTCAAAATAAAACAAATCATGAAAGAAAGCCTGCTCATTAAAACACTTCAAATTTCTCTTACAAATAAAACGTGGATTTGTCTTTGGAACCTTAGTATTTCTAACAGCAACAACAGCACAATGGTCACTTAAATCATTACAAAAAACACCAACCGCAGAATATTTATGTGGAACATTTGTCAATATCAAATCAATCAGGGTAGATTTATCTGGGCATTTAAGATTTGGGCGAGTGGGTGAATTAATCAACTGGGTGTCACGTTCCTGACCTGTTTTATGTTATTTTTGTATGTGTTTAGTTGGTCAGGGCGTGAGTTGGGGTGGGCATTCTATGTTTTGTGTTTCTATGTTTAGGTGGTTGGTAATTAGCCTTATATGGTTCTCAATCAGAGACAGGTGTTTGACTTTTCCTCTGATTGAGAATCATATATAGGTTGGCTTGTAATGCTCTAGGTGTCGGGGTGTAGTGGAATCAGACGCAGGAACAGCAGAGCTTCAATACGTTGAGTTTAATTCCCAACCCGTAAACCAAAAATGTCCAAACCGGACTACTGGGTGTCAAATAAACACCTGTCTTCAAACATGAAGACAAAACCAGTACAGAAACACCCACCAAACCCGGACCAAGCAGCGTGGCAACGGGCAGCAGCAACAGCAGCAGCGGTACCAGGAGGAATGGTCATGGGAGGAAATCATGAACGGAAAAGGACCCTGGGCAAAGGTTGGAGAGAATCGCCGCTCTCGGGAGGAGAAGGAGGCAGCCACAGCCCAGGAGCGGTGGATTGAGGAGGCAGCACGTAAGAGAGGCTGGAAGCCCGAGAGGCTCACCCAAAAATTTCTTGGGGGGGGGCTAAAGGGGAGTGTGGCGAAGCCGGGTTGGATACCTGAGCCAACTCCCCGGGCTTACCGTGGAGTGAGAGGGCGTCGTACTGGTCAGACACCGTGTTATGCGGTAAAGCGCACGGTGTCCCCAGTACGCGTGCTTAGCCCAGTGCGGGCTATTCCACCTTGCCGCACTGGTAGGGCTAGGTTGGGCATCGAGCCGGGTGCCATGAAGCCGGCCCAACATATCTGGCCTCCAGTACGTCTCCTCGGGCCGGCGTACATGGCACCAGCCTTACAGGTGGTGTCCCCGGTTCGCCTGCATAGCCCAGTGCGGGCTATTCCACCTCGCCGCACTGGCAGGGCTACGGGGACCATTCAACCTGGTAAGGTTGGAGAGGATCGGTGCTCAAGAGCGCGTGTCCTCCTTCACGGTCCGGTATATCCGGCGCCACCTTCCCGCCCCAGCCCAGTACCACCAGTGCCTACACCACGCACCAGGCTTCCAGTGCATCTCCAGAGCCCTGTTCCTCCTCCCCGCACTCGCCCTGAGGTGCGTGCCCTCAGCCCGGTACCTCCAGTTCCGGCACCACGCATCAGGCCTATAGTGCGTCTCAGCCGGCCAGAGTCTGCCGTCTGCCCAGCGGTGCCTGAACTGCCCGTCTGCCCAACGCCGCCTGCACTGCTCGTCTGCCCAGCGCCGTCTGAGCCATCCGTCTGCCCAGCGCCGTCTGAGCCATCCGTCTGCCCAGCGCCGTCTGAGCCATCCGTCTGCCCAGCGCCGTCTGAGCCATCCGTCTGCCCAGCGCCGTCTGAGCCATCCGTCTGCCCAGCGCCGTCTGAGCCATCTGTCTGCCCAGCGCCATCTGAGTCATCCGTCTGCCACGAGCCATTAGAGCCGCCCGTCTGTCCCGAGCCATTAGAGCCGTCCGTCAGTCAGGAGCCGCTAGAGCCGTCCGTCAGTCAGGAGCTGCCAGAGACGCCAGCCAGTCAGGAGCTGCCAGAGACGCCAGCCAGTCAGGAGCTGCCAGAGACGCCAGCCGGTCAGGAGCTGCCAGAGACGCCAGCCGGTCAGGAGCTGCCAGAGACGCCAGCCGGTCAGGAGCTGCCAGAGACGCCAGCCGGTCAGGAGCTGCCAGAGCCGCCAGCCAGTCAGGAGCTGCCAGAGCTGCCCTACAGTCATGAGCTGCCCTACAGTCATGAGCTGCCCTACAGTCATGAGCTGCCCTACAGTCATGAGCTGCCCTACAGTCATGAGCTGCCCTATAGTCATGAGCTGCCCTCCAGTCATGAGCTGCCCTCCAGTCATGAGCTGCCCTCCAGTCATGAGCTGCCCTCCAGTCATGAGCTGCCCTCCAGTCATGAGCTGCCCTCCAGTCATGAGCTGCCCTCCAGTCATGAGCTGCCCTCCAGTCCGGAGCTGCCACCCAGTCATGAGCTGCCACCCAGTCATGAGCTGCCACCCAGTCATGAGCTGCCACCCAGTCATGAGCTGCCACCCAGTCCGGAGCTGCCACTCAGTCCGGAGCTGCCACTCAGTCCGGAGCTGCCACTCAGTCCGGAGCTGCCACTCAGTCCGGAGCTGCCATTAGTCCGGAGTTGCCCCTCTGTCCTGAGCTACCTCTCTGTCCTGAGCTACCTCTCTGTCCTGAGCTACCTCTCTGTCCTGAGCTACCTCTCTGTCCTGAGCTACCTCCTAAATCATGTGGGGGCCTTGGGGAGGATTCTTAGGCCAAGGTCGTGGGCGAGGGTCGCCACTCAAAGGACGCTAAGGAGGGGGACAAAGACAGTGGTGGAGTGGTGTCCTCGTCCTGCGCCGGAGCCGCCACCGCGGACAGATGCCCACCCAGACCCTCCCCTTGAGTTTTAGGGGTGCGCCCGGAGTTCGCACCTTGAGGGGGGGGTTCTGTCACGTTCCTGACCTGTTTTCTGTTGTTTTGTATGTGTTTAGTTGGTCAGGACGTGAGCTGGGTGGGAATTCTATGTTGTGTGTCTAGTTTGTCTGTTTCTATGTCCAGCCTAATATGGTTCTCAATCAGAGGCAGATGGTAATCGTTGTCCCTGATTGAGAATCATATATAGGAGGCTTGTTTTGTGTTGGGATTTTGTGGGTGTTTGTTACCTGTCTCTGTGTTTGTGTTCTGCACCAGATAGGTCTGTATCGGTTTTGCACATTTGTTATTTTGTATGTTGTTTGTAGTGTTTCACTTGTTCTTTTATTAAACATGTTGAACACTAGCCGCGCTGCACTTTGGTCCTCTCCTTCACCTATGGAAGAAAGCCGTTACATGGCTGTTCACACTGTTTGTTTGTGGGTGATTGTCTTCCGTGTCTGTGTCTGCGCACCACACGGGACTGTTTCGGTTTGTTCGTTCGTTTTGTTGTAGTCTGTACCTGTTCGTGCGTTCTTCGTGTTTCATGTAAGTTCTCAGAGTTCAGGTCTGTCTACGTTTTCGTTTTGTTATTTTGTAATCATTTCAAGTGTTCTTCGTGTTTCGTCTTCGTCTGTAAATAAATCATTATGTATTCACAACCCGCTGCATTTTGGTCCTCCGATCCTTCTCTCCTCTCCTCGTCCGAGGAGGAGGAAGATCTAGACACCCGTTACACTGGGTAAGATTCATAGAATTACAAAACATTTTTAAATCATCAGACACCGGCTTTAACCAGCACCAGATGAGATCACCAATCAAGATCATTTCACTGTAAAGAAGTTTAGACATAAGGTGCGTCAAAGAAGAAAATGCATCACCGAGAGCAGAGGGGGGTCTATAACAGCCAATCACAGTTATAGAGAGGCCCTTTGAAACCTCAATATTCAAAGCAAGAAATTCCAACTGTTTACAAATAGTTTCAGACTTTGCCACACTTACATGGAATTTAGATTTTACATATAGCCACACCCCCACCTTTCTTAACCCGATCTGTGCGATAAACATTGTAACCACTTATACAAATATCCTTATCAAAAATAGACTTGCTGAGCCAGGTTTCAGAAAACACAATTACATCAGCATCAGTTGATTTAGCCCAAATCCTAACCCCATCAATTTTTGACAACAGGCTGCGTACATTTAAATGAAAAATACCAAAACCAGATCTTGATTTAAAATCAGAGGGGGTTTGGAGACATTGCATATCAGGGCCAGGGTTAGGTTGCACGTTACCTGATATCAACAACAGAAGAATAACTAAGCACCTCTGTTTAATAACCTTGCACGGCTTCTCTTTTTTAAGAGACCTACTGCAAGCGAATTCTACAAGTGAGTTTCCAGACAATACAAAACAGTCATTTAAAACCATTAGACTTTGGTAGTGACACAAATTCGTACTGTTCACATCATGCCACAAATGCATCGGCACTTGGACGAGTGGACCGAGTGAAAAAGAGCGAGTTCCTGCAGACAAAATGTCTAATGGACACGAGAGTACATTGTCAGATGTACTCACCCTGCGACAATGTTCGTTTTCTCCAGAGTTCAGTAAAGTCAGTGCACAAAGCAATACCACGTAAATTGTCATTTTCTCTGACCAAAAAACAAGAGGCCAACGAAGGTAAGTGGAGAGAGGGACAGCGTGTATGTGAGTCAATGTGAGTGTTTGCGCGTGTGAGTAGATTGGGTGTTGAGGGCGATAGAGAGAACGGGTTGAGCTGCCACTGACAGCCTCATCATTATTAGCCTCATCATTATTAGTCACTTTACCCCTACCTACATGTACAAATGCCTTAACTAACCAGTACCCCCCCCCCCCTGTATATAGCCTCATCATTATTAGTCACTTTACCCCTACCTACATGTACAAATGCCTTAACTAACCAGTACCCCCCCTGTATATAGCCTCATCATTATTAGTCACTTTACCCCTACCTACATGTACAAATGCCTTACCTAACCAGTACCCCCCCTGTATATAGCCTCATCATTATTAGTCACTTTACCCCTACCTACATGTACAAATGCCTTAACTAACCAGTACCCCCCCCCCCCCTGTATATAGCCTCATCATTATTAGTCACTTTACCCCTACCTACATGTACAAATGACCTTAACTAACCAGTACCCCCCCCCCCCCCCTGTATATAGCCTCATCATTATTAGTCACTTTACCCCTACCTACATGTACAAATGCCTTAACTAACCAGCACCCCCCTGTATATAGTCTCATCATTATTAGTCACTTTACCCCTACCTACATGTACAAATGCCTTAACTAACCAGTAACCCCCCCCCCCCCCCCTGTATATAGCCTCATCATTATTAGTCACTTTACCCCTACCTACATGTACAAATGCCTTAACTAACCAGTACCCCCCCCCCCCCCCCCCCCTGTATATAGCCTCATCATTATTAGTCACTTTACCCCTACTGTCACGCCCTGACCTTAGAGATCATTTTCATGTCTCTATTTTGGTTTGGTCAGGGCGTGACAGTTGGGGTGGGCATTCTATGTTTTGTGTTCTATGTTTTCTATTTCTATGTGTTTGGCCGGGTGTGGTTCTCAATCAGAGGCAGCTGTCTATCGTTGTCTCTGATTGAGAACCATACTTAGGTAGCCTTTTTCCCCACCTGTGTTTTGTGGGTAGTTGTTTTCTGTTTTTTGTGTTGCTGCACCAGACAGAACTGTTTCGGTGTCGTTCGTTCTCTTTGTTGTTTTGTTATTCAGTGTTCAGTTTTACTAATAAATCATGAACACTTACCACGCTGCGCTTTGGTCCACTTCTTCATGCAACAATGACCGTTACACCTACATGTACAAATTACCTTAACTAACCAGTACCCCCCCCCCCCCTTTATATAGCCTCATTGTTGTTATTTTATTGTGTTACTTTTTATTATTATATTTTTTACTTTAGTTTATTTAGTAAATATATTCTAACCCTATTTCTTGAATTGCGTTGTTGGTTAAGGGTTTGTAAGTAAGCATTTCTTCTGCGCATGAGACAAAAAATAAAATGGGATTTGATGTATTTAAAACATTTACACATAGAATCTGGATTTTGTGGGATTTTTCAAGACTCTTCTCAACGTACTCTGAGAGGAGTCCACTGCTGGAGAAACTATGTGTAAACTATGTGTAAATCAATCATCTATTTGTTTGTAATCATCACTGGAATGGTATGTTACTGCTACATTTTCTATTAACTGAGGATGACCACCCACACACACACACACACACACACACACACACACACACACACACACACACACACACACACACACACACACACACACACACACACACACACACACACACACACACACACACACACACACACACACACACACACACAGCAGACTTACTCGTTTGGTAGACAGCTCCATGTTAAGAATGGGGGCCTGAGTCTGCAGGATCAGAACACAATGGGTTAACACACAGGTCGATATCACACAAGACAATATTTAGTGTGTGTGTGTGTGTGTGCACGTGCACGTGTGTGTGTGTATGTGTGTGTGTGTGTGTGTGTGTGTGTGTGTGTGTGTGTGTGTGTGCGTGTGTGCATGTGCATGCTTGCGTGTGTGTGTGTGTAGGTGTGTGTGCATGCGTGTGTGTATGCGTGTGCATGTGTGTGTGTGTGTGTGCATGTGTGCATATGTGTGTGTTTGTGTGTGTATGCGTGCGTGTGTGTATGTGGGTGTGCGTACGTGTGTGTGTGCGTGTGCATGCGTGTGTGTGTGTGCATGCGTGTGTGTGTGTGTGTGTGTGTGTGTGTGTGTGTGTGTGAAATAATGAACTAAAAGGCTGCTCTAGAGAACCCACATACCAAGGCACACCATTACCAACATCATCTGACTCAGTGGTTCATTTAAACATGGTGCCATTGTGAGTCAATGACCCCTGACAGTCCAAGTGAGCTGCATCCTATTCAGATAGCCTTTAGAGGGATGAGGACGATTACCTTGCTATCATATGTCTCCTCACATACACACACATTCTCTTAGCTAGCTAGCTAACTCTCTACCAGGCGCAGGCCACACACACACGCGCGTGCAGACACACACACACACACACACATACACACGCGCGCAGACACACACACACACACACACACACACACACACACACACACACACACACACACACACACACACTGACACACACACATGGACCTCTGTTCTTCCCTCAGGGAGACTCATTGCCACTCAAACTCTGTGTATTAACCCCAACCCAGTCTAATGAGCTATGTGGTTAACATCCTACCCAAGGCCTGACACTGCCAGGTCATATCGAAGTCAACCCCCCCCCCCCCCCCCCCCCCAAAACCTCCCATGTTAAACCCAATGATGTCATGTATAAGTATGTTTGTGGTTCAACCCTATCCAAGAGGATAGATTTTATTTATTTTTTCTCCAAGAGGTTAGAGTCGTGTTTTTTCCTAGGTCGGAGCTCCAAGCCCGTATTCACAAAGATCAGGTCCCCGTGTCCATAGGATCTTATTCATTATGAAAGGAAAAAAAACGGATTCCTCGATCAAAGTCTCCTCCTCTGAGACACTGACTGTGAATACTGGCCCTGACATTCATCTTCTTGTTTGTTAAGAGAGGATTAAACAGCTTAACTCCAATAAATACACACGGCCATCTTGTCCTATGTTGTTGTTGCTGTTCCACACTTCACTCTCTGTTCTCTTCTTCCCTAATAGGAGATAGTCTGTCTATTTAGTTTGGGAAACCCTGGGAAAAATGGGTCTGTATCTGTTTTTCCTCTTAGGGGGTTAGTTAGTTATTTTGGTCAAGTATGTGATTACCCCAATGGAAACAACAGCTGATGTCAGAACAGATGACACGGCAGACAGGTCAAAAGATGGCATGCTACTGGGAAACTTGAGAAAACAAATCTACGGGATGGTCCAGAACTAAACCCTATCCTCTAGCCCTTATCTCCTTTCCCCGGGGCCTTATCTCCTAGCCCCTAGGTCTTATTCCCTAGCCCTTATCTCCTAGCACCTAGGCCGTATCTCCATGCCCCCAGGCCTATTCTCCTAGCTCCTAATCTCCTTTCCCCTAGGCCTTATCTCCTAGCCCCTATGTCTTATTCCCTAGCCCTTATCTCCTAGCACCTAGGCCTTATCTCCATGCCCCCAGGCCTATTCTCCCAGCTCCTAGGCTTTATCTCCTAGCCCCTAGGCATTATCTCCTAGCACTTAGGCCTTTTCTCCCAGCCCCTGGGCCTTATCCTCTATCCCTTATCTCCTAGCCCTTATCTCCCAGCCCCTAGGCCTTATCCTCTATCACTTATCTCCTAGCCCCTAGGCCTTATCTCCTAGTCTCTACCCCTAGGCACTCCTGTAGATCTGAGAGAATTTGATTGGCATACTATGGTGGAATTTCCTATTAGTCTATCAAATTGCTAGTAGTCTATAATTCCAACATATTCTATCAGAGGACAAGGTGGAGCTACTATTACCTATCCATTTCTGTCAGATCTACATGTACTTCCTATGAGGTACAGTAATGTTTCTGGACTGGGCCCAATTCAGATGTACTTCCTGTGAGGTACAGTAAGTGTTTCTGGACTGGGCCTAATTCAGATGTACTTCCTATTCCTCCTCAAGTTGAAACTTTAGCAGTTAAATCGTCTGAGTTGGTAAAAGGGTTGGGGTCAATTCCATTTCAATTCAAGTCAATTCAGAAAATAAACCAAAATCAAAATCTACATTTTCTTTATTGAAAAGGATTGAAGATTGGAATTTCAGTGTCCTTCCTGAATTAAGAGGTATTGAAATGGAATGAATTGACCCCGACCCTGGTTGGTAATAGAACACATCAGAGAAGATGTAATGGTCAAACCCTAGCAGGCATCTCACCTGAAAGACGGTCAGCTCCTCCAGAATGATCTCCTCAGTCTCCCAGTTGTCTTTGGGGACAGACACCACTTTCAGCACCTTGCCATCATCTGAAGAGGAGGGAGAAAAGCAGGAAGTAACTGAGCGACAGGTGTGTATATGATTTTCCTACGCAGGTAACAACAACCAATTACACTTGATGTCTTATTCAACAAGTTACCTTCAAATGAAAACGGTGGGTTAAAGGTCCCTATGTTATAGCAACCACCCTGTCTGACCAACCTGCCTGACTAACCAACCTGCCTGACCAACCTGCCTGACTGACTAACCACCCTGCCTGACTAACCACCCTGCCTGACTAACCACCCTGCCTGACTAACCACCCTGCCTGACTAACCACCCTGCCTGACTAACCACCCTGCCTGACTAACCACCCTGCCTGACGAACCACCCTGCCTGACTAACCACCCTGCCTGACTAACCACCCTGCCTGACTAACCACCCTGCCTGAATAACCACCCTGCCTGACCAACCACCCTGCCTGTCCGACCACCCTGCCTGACGAACCACCCTGCCTGACTAACCACCCTGCCTGACTAACCACCCTGTCTGACCACCCTGCCTGACTAACCACCCTGCCTGACTAACCACCCTGCCTGACCAACCACCCTGCCTGACCAACCAACCACCCTGCCTGACCAACCACCCTGCCTGACCAACCACCCTGCCTGACTAACCACCCTGCCTGACTAACCACCCTGCCTGACTAACCACCCTGCCTGACAAACCACCCTGCCTGACGAACCACCCTGCCTGACGAACCACCCTGCCTGACGAACCACCCTGCCTGACGAACCACCCTGCCTGAACAACCACCCTGCCTGAACAACCACCCTGCCTGAACAACCACCCTGCCTGACTAACCACCCTGCCTGAACAACCACCCTGCCTGACTAACCACCCTGCCTGACAAACCACCCTGCCTGACCAACCACCCTGCCTGACTAACCACCCTGCCTGACTAACCACCCTGCCTGACGAACCACCCTGCCTGAACAACCACCCTGCCTGAACAACCACCCTGCCTGACTAACCACCCTGCCTGACCAACCACCCTGCCTGACCAACCACCCTGCCTGAACAACCACCCTGCCTGACTAACCACCCTGCCTGACTAACCACCCTGCCTGACCAACCACCCTGCCTGACCAACCACCCTGCCTGATTAACCACCCTGCCTGAATAACCACCCTGCCTGACTAACCACCCTGCCTGAATAACCACCCTGCCTGACTAACCACCCTGCCTGAATAACAACCCTGCCTGAACAACCACCCTGCCTGACTAACCACCCTGCCTGATGAACTAACCACCATGCCTGACTAACCACCCTGCCTGACTTACCACCCTGCCTGACTAACCACCCTGCCTGACTAACCACCCTGCCTGAATAACCACCCTGCCTGAACAACCACCCTGCCTGACGAACCACCCTGCCTGACGAACCACTCCTCCTGACTGTGTGCTTCATGCATTGATGGTGTGGTGTGATTGTTACATAGTAGCATTGTCTAGTGTGTGTACATGTTTGTTTGTGTGCGAGTGTGTGTGTGTGTGTGTGTACATGTTTGTTAAGTTAAGTTGTGTATTTGTGCGTACATGTTTGTTAAGTTAAATTGTGTGTGTTGGCCCAAACTAAACTCATTAACAAGGATAACAGGGTAGTGTGTGATTTCTGACTTTTTAATAGTTAACCTCAAGGGGTGACCAGAGGTCATAGCAAGGGTCCCGCTGAGAGGAGAGCCTTCAGACAGAGAGAGCTCAGCTATCTACCTCAGCTTGATGAATGACTCTGTGTCTAGGTGCTAATGCTACTAAATCACGGGATTCCATTCATCTCACCAACAATGGGCTTGTCTTGATTAGCCACATTCTTAATACGGACACGATTCACTATGCCTTAATTCAAGTGATGAGAATCTCAATGGAAAATCCTCAAAACTGAAGCCTGTTGATCTGATGAAGCATACCTACAGTAGAGTCTGGACTCTGAGTTCCACCAGGGGTCAGGCAGAGAGGTTTGAATGGCAGAGTGCTGGGCTATGGAACAGTGATCACACTAAGGTAAGCTGGGCCGTTGGAGCCTAGGATGGCCTGGTTCATCAGTCTCAGACATAGATTAGTTGTTGAGCCACAGGAAAGTTCCCACGGTAACCCTTTCCCCAAGATAATGACTCCCCGCCCTGGGACCATCCTGACATTATCATGAAGAACCAACACTGCCAGGCCTCTGTGTGTGTGTGTGTGTGTCTTGAACTTTACCCTATTCTAAGTGAATCATTTTAAGACAGACACCCCTCTGCAAACACAATCTACACACACTCTCTACACACACACTCTGCAAACACATTCTGTAAACACACTCTACACACACACACACACTCTGCACACACCCTCTGCACACACACACACACACTCTACACACATACACTCTACACACATGTTAACTGTATATGTTATGTATGTATATATGTACAGTACCTGTCAAAAATTTTGAACACACCTACTCATTCAAGGGTTTTTCTATATTTTTACTATTTTCTATAATAAGTGAAGACATCAAAACTATGAAATAACACATATGGAATCATGTAGTAAACAAAAAAGTGTTAAACAAATCAAAATATATTTTATATTTCGGATTCTTCCAATAGCCACCCTTTGCCTCGATGACAGCTTTGCACACTCTAGGCATTCTCTCAACCAGCTTCACCTGAAATGCTTTTCCAACAGTCTTGAAGGAGTTCCCACATATGCTGAGCACTTGTTAGCTGCTTTTCCTTCACTCTGTTGTCCGACTCATCCCCAACCATCTCAATTGGGTTGAGGTTGGGTGATTGTGGAGGCCAGGTCATCTGATATAGCACTCCATCACTCTCCTTCTTGATCAAATTGCCCTTACACAGCCTGGAGGTGTGTTGGGTCATTGTCCTGTTGAAAAACAAATGATCGTCCCACTAAGCGCAAACCAGATGGGATGGCGTATCGCTGCAGAATACTGTGGTAGCCATGCTGGTTAAGTGTGCCTTGAATTCTAAATAAATCACAGACAGTGTCACCAGCAAAGCACCCCCACACCATCACACCACCTCCTCCATGTTTTACCGTGGCAAAGATACAGAGGTTGGAACCAAAAATCTCAAATTTGGACTCATCAGACCAAAGGACAAATTTCCACTGGTCTAATGTCCATTGCTCATGTTTCTTGGCCCAAGCAAGTCTCTTCTTATTGGTGTACTTTAGTAGTGGTTTCTTTGCAGCAATTTGACATGAAGGCCTGATTCAGACAGTCTCCTCTGAACAGTTGATGTTGAGATGTGTCTGTTACTTGAACTCTGTGAAGCATTTATTTGGACAGCAATCTCAGAGGCTGGTAACTCTAATGAACTTGTCCTCTGCAGCAGAGGTAACTCTGTGTCTTCCTTTCCTGTGGCGGTCATCATGAGAGACAGTTTTATCATAACGCTTGATGGTTTTTGCGACTTAAGAAACTTTCAAAGTTCTTGAAATTTTCCGTATTGACTGACCTTCATGTCTTAAAGTAATGATGGACTGTCGTTTCTCTTTGCTTATTTGAGCTTTTCTTGCCATAATATGGACTTGGTCTTTTACCAAATAGGACTAACTTCTGTTTACCCCCCTACCTTGTCACAACACAACTGATTGGCTCAAACGCATTAAGAAGGAAAGAAATTCCCCAAATTAACTTTTAAGAAAGCACACCTTCTTAATTGAAATGCATTCCAGGTCTCTACCTCATGAAGCTGGTTGAGAGAATGCCAAGAATGTGCAAAGCTGTCATCAAGGCAAAGGGTGGCTATTTGAATAATTTCAAATATAAAATATATTTAGATTTGTTTAACACTTTTTTGGTTACTATATGATTCCATACGTGTTATTTCATAGTTTTGATGTCTTCACTGTTATTCTACAATGTAGAAAATAGTAAAAATAAAGAAAAACCCTTGAATGAGTAGGTGTCCTAAAACTTTTGACTGCTACTGTATGTGTATTATTGTACTGCTCTAGGGATGTAATTATTGTTTGGATAACCTTATTTACTATTATGTATTGATTTCACTCTTTATGGGATGAGCAATGCAGAGAACACCAGAAGAAGAATGATCACTGAATTACCACAATGAATTATTGTAATGTTTGTTTTTGTATCAATAAATCCCATAAGGGATCAAATTAAATTGCATTTGTCACATGTGCCGAATAAAACAGGTGTAGACCTTACAGTGAATTTCATACTAACAAGCCCTTAACCAACAACGCAGTTCAAGAAATAGAGTGAAGACAAATGAGATGGGTTTGCCATCTGACGATTTGACACGAAAATACAATTTAATTCATTTTATTCATTAATTCACACAGCTCTCCACACACAGCTCTCCACACAGCTCTCCACACACAGCTCTCCACACACAGCTCTCCACACACAGCTCTCCACACAGCTCTCTCCACACAGCTCTCTCCACACAGCTCTCTCCACACAGCTCTCTCCACACAGCTCTCCACACACAGCTCTCCACACACAGCTCTCCACACACAGCTCTCCACACACAGCTCTCCACACACAGCTCTCCACACAGCTCTCCACACAGCTCTCCACACACAGCTATCCACACACAGCTCTCCACACACAGCTCTCCACACACAGCTCTCCACACACAGCTCTCCACACACAGCTCTCCACACACAGCTCTCCACACACAGCTCTCCACACACAGCTCTCCACACGGTGTGCTGAGGACAAAACGAACAGCTCCTAGAGGTGACAGGGACTGGGTGAAGGAACCCGGTAGTGTCAGGGTGTAACAGTTGCTAGTGCAACTCGGGGTGCCACTATTAAATCCTCATTTAGATTTCTAACTCACATAGGGTCTGTTTATTACCCTGTTTCTCCAGGGTACTACAGGGTTACCAAGGAACTGCTACACCATGTAGCCTAGAGAGTGAGCAAACTCTCTTTACAATCTTGTTGTGTGTGTAGTCAAGTCGTGTTGTTTTGGTTTGGTTTTGGTTGCTTGTAACCGATGGTGACCAGCCAGCTTAAAGTAGACCTTCCCAAAACCATTATCATCTCACTGAGAGTAAATAGACTGAGAGATTAGTCTCAGTCCCCTCTCTACTGTTGGTATCAGTCCCCTCTCTACTGTTGGTATCAGTCCACTCTCTACTGTTGGTATCAGTCCCCTCTCTACTGTTGGTATCAGTCCCCTCTCTCCTGTTGGTATCAGTCCCCTCTCTCCTGTTGGTATCAGTCCCCTCTCTACTGTTGGTATCAGTCCACTCTCTCCTGTTGGTATCAGTCCCCTCTCTACTGTTGGTATCAGTCCCCTCTCTACTGTTGGTATCAGTCCCCTCTCTACTCTTGGTATCAGTCCCCTCTCTACTGTTGGTATAAGTCCCCTCTCTACTGTTGGTATAAGTCCCCTCTCTACTGTTGGTATCAGTCCCCTCTCTACTGTTGATATCAGTCCACTCTCTCCTGTTGGTATCAGTCCCCTCTCTCCTGTTGGTATCAGTCCACTCTCTCCTGTTGGTATCAGTCCCCTCTCTCCTGTTGGTATCAGTCCCCTCTCTCCTGTTGGTATCAGTCCCCTCTCTCCTGTTGATATCAGTCCCCTCTCTACTGTTGGTATCAGTCCCCTCTCTCCTGTTGATATCAGTCCCCTCTCTACTGTTGGTATCAGTCCCCTCTCTACTGTTGGTATCAGTCCCCTCTCTCCTGTTGGTATCAGTCCCCTCTCTCCTGTTGGTATCAGTCCCCTCTCTCCTGTTGGTATCAGTCCCCTCTCTCCTGTTGGTATCAGTCCCCTCTCTACTGTTGGTATCAGTCCCCTCTCTACTGTTGGTATCAGTCCACTCTCTCCTGTTGGTATCAGTCCCCTCTCTACTGTTGGTATCAGTCCACTCTCTCCTGTTGGTATCAGTCCCCTCTCTACTGTTGTTATCAGTCCCCTCTCTACTGTTGGTATCAGTCCCCTCTCTACTGTTGGTATCAGTCCCCTCTCTACTGTTGGTATCAGTCCCCTCTCTCCTGTTGGTATCAGTCCCCTCTCTCCTGTTGGTATCAGTCCCCTCTCTCCTGTTGGTATCAGTCCCCTCTCTCCTGTTGGTATCAGTCCCCTCTCTCCTGTTGGTATCAGTCCCCTCTCTACTGTTGGTATCAGTCCACTCTCTACTGTTGGTATCAGTCCACTCTCTACTGTTGGTATCAGTCCACTCTCTACTGTTGGTATCAGTCCCCTCTCTCCTGTTGGTATCAGTCCCCTCTCTCCTGTTGGTATCAGTCCCCTCTCTCCTGTTGGTATCAGTCCCCTCTCTCCTGTTGGTATCAGTCCCCTCTCTCCTGTTGGTATCAGTCCCCTCTCTCCTGTTGGTATCAGTCCCCTCTCTCCTGTTGGTATCAGTCCCCTCTCTCCTGTTGGTATCAGTCCCCTCTCTACTGTTGGTATCAGTCCCCTCTCTACTGTTGGTATCAGTCCACTCTCTCCTGTTGGTATCAGTCCCCTCTCTCCTGTTGATATCAGTCCCCTCTCTACTGTTGGTATCAGTCCCCTCTCTACTGTTGGTATCAGTCCCCTCTCTCCTGTTGGTATCAGTCCCCTCTCTCCTGTTGGTATCAGTCCCCTCTCTACTGTTGGTATCAGTCCCCTCTCTCCTGTTGGTATCAGTCCCCTCTCTCCTGTTGGTATCAGTCCCCTCTCTACTGTTGGTATCAGTCCCCTCTCTACTGTTGGTATCAGTCCCCTCTCTCCTGTTGGTATCAGTCCCCTCTCTCCTGTTGGTATCAGTCCCCTCTCTCCTGTTGGTATAAGTCCCCTCTCTCCTGTTGATATCAGTCCCCTCTCTACTGTTGGTATCAGTCCCCTCTCTACTGTTGGTATCAGTCCCCTCTCTACTGTTGGTATCAGTCCCCTCTCTACTGTTGGTATCAGTCCCCTCTCTACTGTTGGTATCAGTCCACTCTCTCCTGTTGGTATCAGTCCACTCTCTCCTGTTGGTATCAGTCCCCTCTCTACTGTTGGTATCAGTCCACTCTCTCCTGTTGGTATCAGTCCCCTCTCTCCTGTTGGTATCAGTCCCCTCTCTCCTGTTGGTATCAGTCCACTCTCTCCTGTTGGTATCAGTCCCCTCTCTACTGTTGGTATCAGTCCCCTCTCTACTGTTGGTATCAGTCCCCTCTCTACTCTTGGTATCAGTCCCCTCTCTACTGTTGGTATCAGTCCACTCTCTCCTGTTGGTATCAGTCCCCTCTCTACTGTTGGTATCAGTCCACTCTCTACTGTTGGTATCAGTCCACTCTCTCCTGTTGGTATCAGTCCCCTCTCTCCTGTTGGTATCAGTCCCCTCTCTACTGTTGGTATCAGTCCCCTCTCTACTGTTGGTATCAGTCCCCTCTCTACTGTTGGTATCAGTCCCCTCTCTACTGTTGGTATCAGTCCACTCTCTCCTGTTGGTATCAGTCCACTCTCTCCTGTTGGTATCAGTCCACTCTCTACTGTTGATATCAGTCCACTCTCTCCTGTTGGTATCAGTCCCCTCTCTACTGTTGATATCAGTCCACTCTCTCCTGTTGGTATCAGTCCCCTCTCTACTGTTGGTATCAGTCCCCTCTCTACTGTTGGTATCAGTCCCCTCTCTACTGTTGGTATAAGTCCCCTCTCTACTGTTGGTATAAGTCCCCTCTCTACTGTTGGTATCAGTCCACTCTCTCCTGTTGGTATCAGTCCCCTCTCTACTGTTGGTATCAGTCCCCTCTCTACTGTTGGTATCAGTCCACACTCTCCTGTTGGTATCAGTCCCCTCTCTACTGTTGGTATCAGTCCACTCTCTCCTGTTGGTATCAGTCCCCTCTCTACTGTTGGTATCAGTCCCCTCTCTCCTGTTGGTATCAGTCCCCTCTCTACTGTTGGTATCAGTCCCCTCTCTCCTGTTGGTATCAGTCCCCTCTCTCCTGTTGGTATCAGTCCCCTCTCTCCTGTTGGTATCAGTCCCCTCTCTACTGTTGGTATCAGTCCACTCTCTACTGTTGGTATCAGTCCACTCTCTACTGTTGGTATCAGTCCCCTCTCTCCTGTTGGTATCAGTCCCCTCTCTCCTGTTGGTATCAGTCCCCTCTCTACTGTTGGTATCAGTCCCCTCTCTACTGTTGGTATCAGTCCCCTCTCTACTGTTGGTATCAGTCCCGTCTCTACTGTTGGTATCAGTCCCCTCTCTACTGTTGGTATCAGTCCCCTCTCTACTGTTGGTATCAGTCCACTCTCTCCTGTTGGTATCAGTCCCCTCTCTACTGTTGGTATCAGTCCCCTCTCTACTGTTGGTATCGGTCCACTCTCTCCTGTTGGTATCGGTCCCCTCTCTACTGTTGGTATCGGTCCCCTCTCTCCTGTTGGTATCGGTCCCCTCTCTCCTGTTGGTATCGGTCCCCTCTCTACTGTTGTTATCGGTCCCCTCTCTACTGTTGGTATCGGTCCCCTCTCTACTGTTGGTATCGGTCCACTCTCTCCTGTTGGTATCGGTCCACTCTCTCCTGTTGGTATCGGTCCCCTCTCTACTGTTGGTATCGGTCCCCTCTCTACTGTTGGTATCGGTCCCCTCTCTACTGTTGGTATCGGTCCCCTCTCTCCTGTTGGTATCGGTCCCCTCTCTCCTGTTGGTATCGGTCCCCTCTCTCCTGTTGGTATCGGTCCCCTCTCTCCTGTTGGTATCAGTCCCCTCTCTCCTGTTGGTATCAGTCCCCTCTCTACTGTTGGTATCAGTCCCCTCTCTACTGTCGGTATCAGTCCCCTCTCTACTGTCGGTATCAGTCCCCTCTCTCCTGTCGGTATCAGTCCCCTCTCTCCTGTCGGTATCAGTCCCCTCTCTCCTGTCGGTATCAGTCCCCTCTCTCCTGTCGGTATCAGTCCCCTCTCTACTGTCGGTATCAGTCCCCTCTCTACTGTCGGTATCAGTCCCCTCTCTACTGTCGGTATCAGTCCCCTCTCTACTGTCGGTATCAGTCCCCTCTCTACTGTCGGTATCAGTCCCCTCTCTACTGTCGGTATCAGTCCCCTCTCTACTGTCGGTATCAGTCCCCTCTCTACTGTCGGTATCAGTCCCCTCTCTACTGTCGGTATCAGTCCACTCTCTCCTGTTGGTATCAGTCCCCTCTCTACTGTTGGTATCAGTCCCCTCTCTCCTGTTGGTATCAGTCCCCTCTCTCCTGTTGGTATCAGTCCCCTCTCTACTGTTGGTATCAGTCCCCTCTCTACTGTTGGTATCAGTCCCCTCTCTACTGTTGGTATCAGTCCCCTCTCTACTGTTGGTATCAGTCCCCTCTCTACTGTTGGTATCAGTCCCCTCTCTACTGTTGGTATCAGTCCCCTCTCTACTGTTGGTATCAGTCCCCTCTCTACTGTTGGTATCAGTCCACTCTCTCCTGTTGGTATCAGTCCCCTCTCTCCTGTTGGTATCAGTCCCCTCTCTCCTGTTGGTATCAGTCCCCTCTCTACTGTTGGTATCAGTCCCCTCTCTACTGTTGGTATCAGTCCACTCTCTCCTGTTGGTATCAGTCCACTCTCTCCTGTTGGTATCAGTCCCCTCTCTACTGTTGGTATCAGTCCCCTCTCTACTGTTGGTATCAGTCCCCTCTCTACTGTTGGTATCAGTCCCCTCTCTACTGTTGGTATCAGTCCCCTCTCTACTGTTGGTATCAGTCCCCTCTCTCCTGTTGGTATCAGTCCCCTCTCTCCTGTTGGTATCAGTCCCCTCTCTCCTGTTGGTATCTGGTCCGTGTTCACTATGGCAGCCTTCTGCTGGTATCTGTTTCGTGTTCACTATGGCAGCCTTCTGCTGGTATCTGGTCCGTGTTCACTATGGCAGCCTCCTCTCTTACTTGACATGTGCCCAGGTGTATTATATTATACTATCCATCCTCAGTATCCACCCTATCCACTACCACCCTTCGTAGGGTGTAGGGAACACTGTTCACTACTACACTACACCCCAGCCCCACCTTCTCCCTGTACCCTTCGTAGGGTGTAGCATGTTCACACACTCTCTTACCTGTGCCCAGGTGTAGGACGTCATACTGCCCATCCTCAGCATCCACCCTATCCACTACCACCCTTCGTAGAGTGTAGGGCACATTGACGCGGGTGAAGACGGGCCGGCGGGTGATTGGAAGGATGGGTTCCCACATCAGCTGGTGACCCCTCATGAAGCTCACTACATCATCAGGGAAGTCACGAGTAGACTTGTGGAGGGGGTCATACGTTTCACTGGGACACTGGGGAAGGAAAATGACAATTAAAGGTTTATTCAAAGATTATTCAAGGATTATTCAAGGATTATTCAAGGCTGAATGCCCAACTTCTAGCCTGCTAGCAGCGGCCCGCCAGCTGTCAAGAGCATATCGGACTGTTAGCTGTATAAATCCATCGGTCAATTTCTTGGGCCACTATACCTATTTTGCCAATTGGACTGGGCACCTTTACTTCACGGAACCCTACTAATCCATCACGGCTGGTCTGCCGACGGAACCGCACGAGGAGGCTCTGCACGAGGAGGCTACAACAGACTTCTTCCGTCGCGACGTACCTCTCAGGCCCTTCTGCTAGCTTGCTATCCCCGGCCCGCTAGCTGTCTGAATCGCCGTGTCTCCAGCCAGCTAAACTACTCACTGGACCCCTATGATCACCCGGCTACACATGCCTATCCCTAATGTCAATACGCCTTATCTATTGCTTTTCTGGTTAGTGATTATTGTCTTATTTCACTGTAGAGCCTCTAGCCCTGTTCAATATGCCTTAGCTAACCCTTCAGTTCCACCTCCCACACATGTGGTGACATCACCTGGTTTAAATCATGTTTCTAGAGACAATATCTCTCTCATCGTCACTCAATGCCTAGGTTTACCTCCACTGTATTCACATCCTACCATACCTTTGTCTGTACATTATGCCTTGAATCTATTCTATCACGCCCAGAAACCTGCTCCTTTTACTCTCTGTTCCGAACGTACTAGACGACCAGTTCTTATAGCCTTTAGCCGTACCCTTATCCTACTCCTCCTCTGTTCCTCTGGTGACGTAGAGGTTAATCCAGGCCCAGTAGTGCCTAGCTCCACTCCCATTCCCCAGGCGCTCTCATTTGTTGACTTCTGTAACCGTAAAAGCCTTGGTTTCATGCGTGTTAACATTAGAAGCCTCTTCCCTAAGTTTGTTTTATTCACTGCCTTAGCACACTATGCCAACCCAGATGTCCTAGCCATGTCTGAATCCTGGCTTAGGAAGACCACCAAAAACCCTGAAATTTCCATCCCTAACTATAACATTTTCCGACATGATAGAACTGCCAAAGGGGGCGGAGTGGCAATCTACTGCAGAGTCTACTGCCAAGTCTCTGCTAGGTAAAGCCCCGCCTTATCTTAGTTCACTGGTCACATAGCAGCACCCACCTGCAGCACGCGCTCCAGCAGGTATATTTCACTGGTCACCCCCAAATCCAATTCCACCTTTGGCTGCCTTTCCTTCCAGTTCTCTGCTGCCAATGGAACGAACTGCAAAAATTGCTGAAGCTGGAGACTCTCCCTCACCAACTTCAAGCACCAGCTATCAGAGCAGCTCACAGATCATTGCACCTGTACATAGCCCATCTGTAAATATCCCATCCAACTACCCCATCCTGCATTTATTTATTTATTTTGCTCCTTTGCACCCCAGTATCTCTACTTGCACATTCATCTTCTGCACATATATCACTCCAGTGTTTAATTGCTATATTGTAATTACTTTGCCACCATGGCCTATTTATTGCCTTACCTCCCTTATCTTACCTCATTTGCACACACTGTATATATACTTTATTCCCCCTTTTTCTACTGTATTATTGACTGTACGTTTGTTTATGTGTAACTCTGTGTTGGTGTTTGTGTCGAAATTCTTTGCTTTATCTTGGCCAGGTCGCAGTTGTAAATGAGAACTTGTTCTCAACAAGCCTACCTGGTTAAATAAAGGTGAAATAAAAACTAACGAAAATAAAGAAAATAAGGAAGGATTATTAAAGGAGTATTAAAGGATTATTCAAGGAGTATTAAAGGAGAATTCAAGGAGAATTCAAGGATTATTCAAGGAGTATTAAAGGAGAATTCAAGGAGAATTCAAGGATTATTCAATGAGTATTAAAGGAGTATTCACTGAGAATTCAAGGAGTATTCAAGGAGTATTAAAGGCGTATTCAATGAGAATTCAAGGAGTATTCAAGGAGTATTAAATGAGTATTACTTGAGGTCACAGTGACCACAGTGATGACAGATCACCGAGTTATAGTTTGTATTGTTGTTCTAGTTGGATGACTGGTTTTGTTTCATCTTTTATTATTCAAATCAACTTTGATCACAAAATAGACTGTAACACTCAAGCAAAGCACAGCTACTTATATAATCTAAGGAAGGTCATTTAATCTTCAGTTGTCAGAGTGGATGTTATTTCCTCCTACCACCCTGGCAAAACAAAATCACTGATATGACAAGCATGAGCATCATGTTGAAGTATGTGGTGTTTAAACTGGCAACAGACCCCTCATTTAAGCTCCTATTATTTCCTTTGAAATGTGGCTGCCATTACTCTCTCTGTGCGTGCTGTTCAGTGACTCAGGGGTTCAAATTACACTGGCGGGTGATGTGAAGCTGTTTCACTTGAATTTTAATCATGTAACCAAAACACTGACGTCCCTGACCCTAGTGATCAACCACTTTCAAGGAACCGTGTGTGTGTGTGTGTGTGTGTGTGTGTGTGTGTGTGTGTGTGTGTGTGTGTGTGTGTGTGTGTGTGTGTGTGTGTGTGTGTGTGTGTGTGTGTGTGTGTGTGTGTGTGTGGGGTGGTGTGTGTGTGGTGTGTGTGTGTGGTAATCAAGCACATCCAAGGAGCCGCTCCACTGCCTGTAGTGTTCCCTAACAGGGGGACTAGAATAACAGTGAGATCAAGCCACTTCCGACAGAGCACTAAAACACATTAAACATTCCCCTGAAGCCTCTGGCTGACAGGTTACCACTTCCCAGGGGAATGCATAGCCGAGGTGTTAAAACAACCAGCCAGCGGTCAGCTTCCAACAGTTTTATCAGCGTGTTTAAATCAACCAGCCATTGGTTAGATTTCAACAGCTTTATCAACTTGTTTTAATCAACACGTGTTGCCTGTCTGTCCGCCTGTCTGTCCGCTTGTCTGTCCGCCTGCTTGTATGCCTGTCTGCCACCAGATCGGGATTCAAATACTTTATGAAACCTTTCAAATATTTTGAGAGTTTCCTTAAGCTCGCCTGGAGTGCCAGGAGAGCGGGATTTACACTTTTCTATTGGTTCCGTTGTAAAAGGCTAGCTCAATCATGCACAGCTAATGTTTTTGTTTTTTTAATGATTTGTCAATCTGTGTGCCTGCCTGTCTCTCTTTCTGCTTGCTTCCCTATCTTTCTGTCTGTCTGTCCATCCGTCTGTACGTCACATCCATCCCTGCTGAGAAACTCACAGTGCCAGGTCGTGGATATGGGATCCTCCCCTTGTACTCCACCCAGCGGTAGTCGGGCCCTTCCTTATGGGCGAACGGACCGTTGAAGGCTGCCCTGATAGAGGCCATGGAGTAGACACACACTGCTGACCCTCTGAAAACAGAACTAGGGGAGAGAAGAGACAGAGAGGGAGGTTACAATGCTGAGAAGAGGAGAGGAGAGAAGAGAGAGAGAGGAGAGAAGAGAGAGAGGAGAAGGGTACAATGCTGAGGAAAGGAGAGGAAAGGAGAGGAGATAGGAAAGGAAAGAGACAGAGAGAGAGAGGGGGGAGAGGAGGGGAGATAGGAAAGAGACAGAGACAGAGAGAGAGAGAGGGGGAGAGGGGAGATAGAAAAAGGAGAGAGAGAGCAGGGAGAGGAGGGGAGAGGAAGGTGGAGAGGGTAAGAGAGTATTAACATGTATCCGGGTAGGTTACAATAACACATCCAGCCGGGCCTCTCCACCCCTGACCCCTCAATAACCCCTGGGGTCACTGCAGCGCTGGGACGGGAGCGTGCACATGTCAGGGGATGGAAGAGTGCACGTGTCAGGCTGATTGGCTGGTTGTTTTGTTAAGGAACTAGAGAACATCCTTTTAACGTGTTTTGGTCTGTTGTCTTTTAGGGAGTTTCTCACTGAGAATCATACATTTTCATTTGTTCACAGATGAAAGGTCTGCAATATAGTGAAAGTGGACTTGCTCTAGTTCTTAAAAGGGGGACTGACAGCGTTTAAGCAACATTAAATATGTTTTAAATCTGTTCATATACACACGCAGGAAGAAAAATAATATTTTTTACATTTTCTGACAAGCGAGCACTTAGATATGGTCATTTCGTGAATTAATGTAATGTCTGGGAATTACGTACAGTAAGGCATTTGTTAAATTTCTATAGCAACACAGTTTGTCATTTTCCCAATTAATATACACCGCAATAAATAAAACCTAGTAAAAACATCTGTCTTGTCCAGGGCCGGGGTCAAATGCAGACCGTTGAGCCATAGCCAATCAGAACTACAGTAAGCCTATATGCAACACGGGCCTGCCATCGTTCAATTTCAACTGGACCGTGTGTTTACAGGAAGTAAACAACAGCACGACTTTAGATCATTAGAACTCATTTACCAAAATACACAAAAATACACCTGAATGGATTTCTGAAAATTGCACTGATAAACGATGGGTAATAGAAGCCTGCTCGTCCTTCTGCAGCTTGCCTGCCCAAGCATGCTTGTCCCAACCCATGTTTTGATAACTGAATGGGAACTTGGCTGCCTGCCTGCCTGCCTGCCAAATACATTTCTGTAACACCATGATCTGTTTCACCTGTCCTTGTGCTTGTCTCCACCCCCTCCAGGTGTCACTTATTTTCCCCAGTGTATTTATCCCTGTGTTTCCTGTCTCTCTGTGCCAGTTTGTCTTGTACGTTCCAAGTCAACCAGCGTGTTTTCCCCGTACTCCTGCTTCTATTCTCTTTTTGCTAGTCCTCCCAGTTTTGACTCTTGCCTGTTTTCTGGACTCTGTACCCGCCTGCCTGACCATTCTGCCTGCCTTGACCACGAGCCTTTTATATAGCCCTTTGTACATCAGCTAATATCTCGAAGTGCTGTACAGAAACCCAGCCTAAAACCCCAAACAGCAAGCAATGCAGGTGTAGAAGCACGGTGGCTAGGAAAAACTCCCTAGAAAGGCCAAAACCTAGGAAGAAACCTAGAGAGGAACCAGGCTATGAGGGGTGGCCAGTCCTCTTCTGGCTGTGCCGGGTGGAGATTATAACAGAACATGGCCAAGATGTTCAAATGTTCATAAATGACCAGCATGGTCAAATAATAATCAGGAGTAAATGTCAGTTGGCTTTTCATAGCCACTGGTGTGGTCCAACATTAAAACAAAAGAAGAAAGAAATAATATGTGTCCAGCCTTTGCTGCTATCTGCTTGCAGATATAATGCGATTCTAATCAAAAGGTATTTAAAAACTCCAAATAACAAAAACGTTAGCTATAGGTTGTTGTAACATTTCAACTTAAAACATGTTCTGCCTTTTTTTTTTGCACGGCATAGATCACTGGTGTTGTTGAATACAGCATTACTGGTGTGGTTGAATACAGCATTACTCTATGGATCACTGGTGTTGTTGAATACAACATTACTCTATGGATCACTGGTGTGGTTGAATGCAGCATTACTCTATGGATCACTGGTGTGGTTGAATGCAGCATTACTCTATGGATCACTGGTGTTGTTGAATACAGCATTACTCTATAGATCACTGGTGTTGTTGAATACAGCATTACTCTATGGATCACTGGTGTTGTTGAATACAGCATTACTCTATGGATCACTGGTGTTGTTGAATGCAGCATTACTCTATGGATCACTGGTGTTGTTGAATACAGCATTACTCTATGGATCACTGGTGTTGTTGAATACAGCATTACTCTATGGATCACTGGTGTTGTTGAATACAGCATTACTCTATAGATCACTGGTGTTGTTGAATACAGCATTACTCTATGGATCACTGGTGTTGTTGAATACAGCATTACTCTATAGATCACTGGTGTTGTTGAATACAGCATTACTCTATGGATCACTGGTGTTGTTGAATGCAGCATTACTCTATAGATCACTGGTGTTGTTGAATACAGCATTACTCTATAGATCACTGGTGTTGTTGAATACAGCATTACTCTATAGATCACTGGTGTTGTTGAATACAGCATTACTCTATGGATCACTGGTGTTGTTGAATACAGCATTACTCTATAGATCACTGGTGTTGTTGAATACAGCATTACTCTATAGATCACTGGTGTTGTTGAATACAGCATTACTCTATGGATCACTGGTGTTGTTGAATACAGCATTACTCTATAGATCACTGGTGTTGTTGAATACAGCATTACTCTATAGATCACTGGTGTTGTTGAATACAGCATTACTGGTGTGGTTGAATACAGCATTACTCTATAGATCACTGGTGTTGTTGAATACAGCATTACTCTATGGATCACTGGTGTTGTTGAATGCAGCATTACTCTATAGATCACTGGTGTTGTTGAATACAGCATTACTCTATAGATCACTGGTGTGGTTGAATACAGCATTACTCTATGGATCACTGGTGTTGTTGAATGCAGCATTACTCTATGGATCACTGGTGTGGTTGAATACAGCATTACTCTATAGATCACTGGTGTTGTTGAATACAGCATTACTCTATAGATCACTGGTGTGGTTGAATGCAGCATTACTCTATGGATCACTGGTGTTGTTGAATGCAGCATTACTCTATGGATCACTGGTGTGGTTGAATACAGCATTACTCTATAGATCACTGGTGTTGTTGAATACAGCATTACTCTATAGATCACTGGTGTGGTTGAATGCAGCATTACTCTATGGATCACTGGTGTGGTTGAATACAGCATTACTCTATGGATCACTGGTGTGGTTGAATACAGCATTACTCTATGGATCACTGGTGTGGTTGAATACAGCATTACTCTATGGATCACTGGTGTGGTTGAATACAGCATTACTGGTGTGGTTGAATACAGCATTACTCTATGGATCACTGGTGTTGTTGAATACAGCATTACTCTATGGATCACTGGTGTGGTTGAATGCAGCATTACTCTATGGATCACTGGTGTGGTTGAATGCAGCATTACTCTATGGATCACTGGTGTGGTTGAATGCAGCAGTACTCTATGGATCACTGGTGTGGTTGAATGCAGCATTACTCTATGGATCACTGGTGTGGTTGAATACAGCATTACTCTATGGATCACTGGTGTTGTTGAATACAGCATTACTCTATGGATCACTGGTGTTGTTGAATGCAACATTACTCTATGGATGACTGGTGTGGTTGAATACAGCATTACTCTATAGATCACTGGTGTTGTTGAATGCAGCATTACTCTATGGATCACTGGTGTGGTTGAATGCAGCATTACTCTATGGATCACTGGTGTGGTTGAATACAGCATTACTCTATGGATCACTGGTGTGGTTGAATGCAGCATTACTCTATGGATCACTGGTGTGGTTGAATACAGCATTACTCTATGGATCACTGGTGTGGTTGAATACAGCATTACTCTATGGATCACTGGTGTGGTTGAATACAGCATTACTCTATGGATCACTGGTGTGGTTGAATACAGCATTACTCTATGGATCACTGGTGTTGTTGAATACAGCATTACTCTATAGATCACTGGTGTTGTTGAATACAGCATTACTCTATGGATCACTGGTGTGGTTGAATACAGCATTACTCTATGGATCACTGGTGTGGTTGAATACAGCATTACTCTATGGATCACTGGTGTTGTTGAATGCAGCATTACTCTATAGATCACTGGTGTTTGAACGCAGCATTACTCTATAATCACTGGTGTTGTTGAATACAGCATTACTCTATAGATCACTGGTGTTGTTGAATACAGCATTACTCTATAGATCACTGGTGTTGTTGAATACAGCATTACTCTATGGATCACTGGTGTTGTTGAATACAGCATTACTCTATGATCACTGGTGTTGTTGAATACAGCATTACTCTATAGATCCACTGGTGTTTGTTGAATACAGCATTACTCTATGGATCACGTGGTGTTGTTGAATACAGCATTACTCTATGGATCACTGGTGTTGTTGAATACAGCATTACTCTATAGATCACTGGTGTTGTTGAATACAGCATTACTCTATAGATCACTGGTGTTGTTGAATACAGCATTACTGGTGTGGTTGAATACAGCATTAACTCTATAGATCACTGGTGTTGTTGAATACAGCATTACTCTATGGATCACTGGTGTTGTTGAATGCAGCATTACTCTATAGATCACTGGTGTTGTGAATACAGCATTACTCTATGGATCACTGGTGTGGTTGAATACAGCATTACTGGTGTTGTTGAATACAGCATTACTCTATAGATCACTGGTGTGGTTGAATACAGCATTACTCTATGGATCACTGGTGTGGTTGAATACAGCATTACTCTATGGATCACTGGTGTGGTTGAATACAGCATTACTCTATAGATCACTGGTGTGGTTGAATACAGCATTACTCTATGGATCACTGGTGTTGTTGAATGCAGCATTACTCTATGGATCACTGGTGTTGTTGAATACAGCATTACTCAATGGATCACTGGTGTGGTTGAATACAGCATTACTCTATAGATCACTGGTGTGGTTGAATGCAGCATTACTCTATGGATCACTGGTGTTGTTGAATGCAGCATTACTCTATGGATCACTGGTGTGGTTGAATACAGCATTACTCTATAGATCACTGGTGTTGTTGAATACAGCATTACTCTATAGGATCACTGGTGTGGTTGAATGCAGCATTACTCTATGGATCACTGGTGTGGTTGAATACAGCATTACTCTATGGATCACTGGTGTGGTTGAATACAGCATTACTCTATGGATCACTGGTGTGGTTGAATACAGCATTACTCTATGGATCACTGGTGTGGTTGAATACAGCATTACTCTATGGATCACTGGTGTGGTTGAATACAGCATTACTCTATGGATCACTGGTGTGGTTGAATACAGCATTACTCTATGATCACTGGTGTGGTTGAATACAGCATTACTCTATGGATCACTGGTGTGGTTGAATACAGCATTACTCTATGATAACTGGTGTGGTTGAATACAGCATTACTCTATGGATCACTGGTGTGGTTGAATGCAGCATTACTCTATGGATCACTGGTGTGGTTGAATACAGCATTACTCTATGGATCACTGGTGTGGTTGAATACAGCATTACTCTATGGATCACTGGTGTGGTTGAATACAGCATTACTCTATGGATCACTGGTGTGGTTGAATACAGCATACTCTATGGATCACTGGTGTGGTTGAATACAGCATTACTCTATGGATCACTGGTGTGGTTGAATACAGCATTACTCTATGGATCACTGGTGTGGTTGAATACAGCATTACTCTATGGATCACTGGTGTTGTTGAATACAGCATTACTCTATGGATCACTGGTGTTGTTGAATACAGCATTACTGGTGTGGTTGAATACAGCATTACTCTATGGATCACTGGTGTGGTTGAATACAGCATTACTCTATGGATCACTGGTGTGGTTGAATACAGCATTACTCTATGGATCACTGGTGTTGTTGAATACAGCATTACTCTATGGATCACTGGTGTGGTTGAATACAGCATTACTCTATGGATCACTGGTGTGGTTGAATACAGCATTACTCTATGGATCACTGGTGTGGTTGAATACAGCATTACTCTATGGATCACTGGTGTGGTTGAATGCAGCATTACTCTATGGATCACTGGTGTGGTTGAATGCAGCATTACTCTATGGATCACTGGTGTGGTTGAATGCAGCATTACTCTATGGATCACTGGTGTGGTTGAATACAGCATTACTCTATGGATCACTGGTGTGTTTGAATACAGCATTACTCTATGGATCACTGGTGTGGTTGAATACAGCATTACTGGTGTGGTTGAATGCAGCATTACTCTATGGATCACTGGTGTGGTTGAATACAGCATTACTCTATGGATCACTGGTGTTGTTGAATACAGCATTACTGGTGTGGTTGAATGCAGCATTACTCTATGGATCACTGGTGTGGTTGAATACAGCATTACTCTATGGATCACTGGTGTTGTTGAATGCAGCATTACTCTATGGATCACTGGTGTGGTTGAATACAGCATTACTCTATAGATCACTGGTGTTGTTGAATGCAGCATTACTCTAAGGATCACTGGTGTGGTTGAATACAGCATTACTGGTGTGGTTGAATGCAGCATTACTCTATGGATCACTGGTGTGGTTGAATGCAGCATTACTCTATGGATCACTGGTGTTGTTGAATGCAGCATTACTCTATGGATCACTGGTGTGGTTGAATACAGCATTACTCTATGGATCACTGGTGTGGTTGAATACAGCATTACTCTATGGATCACTGGTGTGGTTGAATACAGCATTACTCTATGGATCACTGGTGTGGTTGAATACAGCATTACTCTATGGATCACTGGTGTGGTTGAATGCAGCATTACTCTATGGATCACTGGTGTGGTTGAATGCAGCATTACTCTATGGATCACTGGAGTTGTTGAATGCAGCATTACTCTATGGATCACTGGTGTGGTTGAATACAGCATTACTCCATGGATCACTGGTGTTGTTGAATACAGCATTACTGTATCAAATCAAATCAAACATTATTTGTCAAATGTGCCGAATACAACAAGTGTAGACTTTACCGTGAAATGCTAACTTACAAGCCCTTAACCAACAGTGCAGTTCAAGAATAGTTAAGAGACTAAAGTAGACTAAAATAAAAAGTAATAATAAAAAGTAACACAATATAATAACAATAACGAGGCTATATACAGTGGGTACCGGTACAGAGTCAGTGTGCGTGGGGTACAGGCTAGTTGAGGTAATCTGTACATGTAGGTGGGGGGTGAAGTGACTATGCATAAATAATAAACAGCGAGTAGCAGCAGTGTACGGGGGGGGGTGTCAATGTAAATTGTCCGATGGCGATTTTAGTAACTGTTCAGCAGTCTAATGGCTTGGGGGTAGAAGCTGTTGAGGAGGCTTTTGGTCCTAGACTTGGCGCTCCAGTACCGCTTGCCGTGCGGTAGCAGAGAAAACAGTCTGTCACTTGGGTGACTGGAGTGACTGGCCCACTCAGAATGTCTTTTAGTTGAGTAGCCAGTCTAGGCTACTTCTCTAATGTTGCTGTAGTATGCCTACATGTTTCTCCTTTGCCTGGTGTGTTGTTGCAGGTTTAGTTTTTGGGTTATTCATTTTCAAGTATTAAAAAGTGAAGTCAGACTGCACCATTTTAGTAGCCTAGCTAGGACTGTGGCATGTGTGTGTACACTTTCACTCTGCTGCATGCAGCAAACCAGACAAATGAAAGCACGTTGAATTCACTGATGGGAGCTCATCAGGCTAGATAAAGTAGATGGCTCAGCTGTTGACTGGCTTGTGTGTCCTATTCGGCCCGCGGGTCTTGTGTTTGACATGTACGCGAGCCTGTTAGCCACATTATGACTGACTTGTGATCATTGCTAGTTTGATTGTATTGACATTCCCAGCCTTAGTTACAGTCGTCCATTTTTGGTAAAAACATTGAGTCATTGAAACTGGAACAGTGCATCCTGAATGGAGGCATCAGACAATGTACCAGACCTGCTGGGATTTACAACCTGATAGCAATAGTTTTTAGACTACCAAGAAATGTATTGGTGAATTATATTAATCTGCTTCGCTTTATCTTGGCCAGGTCGCAGTTGTAAATGAGAACTTGTTCTCAACTAGCCTGCCTGGTTAAATAAAGGTGAAATAAATAAATGTAAATAAAACATCATGCATTGAACTGCATCCGTCTGTTCTGTCAACAGTGTCTTAGTGTACGTCATGGAACTCTGAGTCAAATAGAACCTATTTTTAAAACCTCTTACGAAGCTGGTTTTGTCGCAGAAACGAGGAATTTGATATTTTTTTACTGAGATTATGATTGTCTGTTTGTGTCATATCTGCAATGTAGTTAAAACACGGTCAGTTCCACTTTAAAATAAAATCAGTCATTAAATCATTGTCAGTTATTGTCTTAAAATGAATCATATGAATGGTACAATAATATGTTGTTGTTAAATGTTTAAAGCCTAAACTCACCTGGAAGTTGAGAAAACTCCGTAGATGACAGGGTTCTGGGAGTCTTTGGTCTCCAGAATGAAGATATCCTCTGAAATGAATCACAGTGGAGAACCACAGTCAGAGACAATTAACAAAACAAATACCGTATCATGCTAGCATAATGACCTGTACTCATACCAGTACCATTACCATACCATTACCATTACCAGTACATTGCCATACCATTTCCAGTACATTACCATACCATTACCATACCATTACCATACCATTACCATACCATTACCAGTACATTGCCATACCATTTCCAGTACATTACCATACCATTACCATACCATTACCATACCATTACCATACCATTACCATACCATTACCATACCATTACTAGTACATTACCATACCATTTCCAGTACATTACCATACCATTACCATACCATTACCAGTACATTGCCATACCATGTTCAGTACATTACCATACCATTAACAGTACATTACCATACCATTACCGGTGCATTACCGGTACATTACCATACCAGTACCATACCATGTCCAGTACATTACCATACCATTTGCAGTACATTACCATACCCTTACCATACCATTACCATACCATTACCAGTACATTACCATACAATGTCCAGTACATTACCATACCAGTACCAGTACATTACCATACCCTTACCAGTACATTACCATACCATTTCCATAGCATTACCAGTACATTACCAGTACATTACCATACAATGTCCAGTACATTACCATACCATTACCAGTACATTACCATACAATGTCCAGTACATTACCATACCATTACCAGTACATTACCATACAATGTCCAGTACATTACCATACCATTCCAGTACATTACCATACCAGTACCAGTACATTACCATACCCTTACCAGTACATTACCATACCATTTCCATAGCATTACCAGTACATTACCATAGCATTACCAGTACATTACCATACAATGTCCAGTACATTACCATACCATTACCAGTACATTGCCATACAATGTCCAGTACATTACCATACCATTACCAGTACATTACCATACAATGTCCAGTACATTACCATACCATTCCAGTACATTACCATACCAGTACCAGTACATTACCATACCCTTACCAGTACATTACCATACCATTTCCATAGCATTACCAGTACATTACCATACCATTACCAGTACATTACCATACCATTACCAGTACACTGCACCCCGAAACACTGACAATCAAAAGTGAAAACGTTACAAGCCAGAAAACCAAACCACGAAACGAACAATTCAATAATTTCCTCTTATCAAAGTCATGATTATACAAATGTAAACGTTAATTAAAACATTAAAAAACATTTCAGCAGTGTAGATAAAGCCGAGTACCAAGCTCATCAAACTGTGTGTCCAGTCCCCCAGGTCCTGGTACAGAACACACCAGACGGGCCTTGAGGAAGGTACTCCAACGGTTAATCAGACTCCTCTTCCCTCCAACGTCATTCTAACGGGACACACAGAGGAGGAGATCGGACATGAAATCAACACCTACATATCTTTCACTTAGGTACTTTTAGTCTCACTAATATCAGTCAAATCGGTCACTGTAGGATCTGCTGTTACAGTAGACTGCTGTTACTGTAGGATCTGCTGTTACTGTAGGATCTGCTGTTACTGTAGGCACTGCTGTTACTGTAGGATCTGCTGTTACTGTAGGATCTGCTGTTACTGTAGGCACTGCTGTTACTGTAGACTCTGCTGTTACTGTAGGCTCTGCTGTTACTGTAGGCTCTGCTGTTACTGTAGGATCTGCTGTTACTGTAGGCACTGCTGTTACTGTAGACTGCTGTTAATGTAGACTGCTGTTACTGAAGGATCTGCTGTTAATATAGGATCGGATGTTACTGTAGGCACTGCTGTTACTGTAGGATCTGCTGTTACTGTAGACTGCTGTTCATGTAGACTGCTGTTAATGAAGGATCTGCTGTTACTGTAGGATATGCTGTTACTGTAGGATATGCTGTTACAGTAGACTGCTGTTACAGTAGACTGCTGTTACTGTAGGCTCTGCTGTTACAGTAGGATCTGCTGTTACTGTAGGCTCTGCTGTTACAGTAGACTGCTGTTAATGTAGGATCTGCTGTTAATGAAGGATCTGATGTTACTGTAGGCTCTGCTGTTACTGTAGACTGCTGTTACTGTAGGCTCTGCTGTTACTGTAGGATCTGCTGTTACTGTAGGCTCTGCTGTTACTGTAGGCTCTGCTGTTACTGTAGGATCTGCTGTTACTGTAGGATCTGCTGTTACTGTAGGATCTGCTGTTACTGTAGGATCTGCTGTTACTGTAGGCTCTGCTGTTACTGTAGGATCTGCTGTTACTGTAGGCTCTGCTGTTACTGTAGGCTCTGCTGTTACTGTAGGCTCTGCTGTTACTGTAGGCTCTGCTGTTACTGTAGGCTCTGCTGTTACAGTAGACTGCTGTTACTGTAGACTGCTGTTACTGTAGGATCTGCTGTTACTGTAGGATCTGCTGTTACTGTAGGATCTGCTGTTACTGTAGGATCTGCTGTTACTGTAGGATCTGCTGTTACTGTAGGCTCTGCTGTTACTGTAGGATCTGCTGTTACTGTAGGCTCTGCTGTTACTGTAGGATCTGCTGTTACTGTAGGCTCTGCTGTTACTGTAGGCTCTGCTGTTACTGTAGGATCTGCTGTTACTGTAGGCTCTGCTGTTACTGTAGGATCTGCTGTTACAGTAGACTCTGCTGTTACTGTAGGCTCTGCTGTTACTGTAGGCTCTGCTGTTACTGTAGGATCTGCTGTTACTGTAGGATCTGCTGTTACTGTAGGCTCTGCTGTTACTGTAGGCTCTGCTGTTACAGTAGACTGCTGTTACTGTAGGCTCTGCTGTTACTGTAGGCTCTGCTGTTACTGTAGGCTCTGCTGTTACTGTAGGCTCTGCTGTTACTGTAGGATATGCTGTTACTGTAGACTCTGCTGTTACTGTAGGCTCTGCTGTTACTGTAGGATCTGCTGTTACAGTAGACTGCTGTTACTGTAGGCTCTGCTGTTACTGTAGGATCTGCTGTTACAGTAGACTGATGTTACTGTAGGATCTGCTGTTACTGTAGACTCTGCTGTTACTGTAGGCTCTGCTGTTACTGTAGGATCTGCTGTTACTGTAGACTCTGCTGTTACTGTAGGCTCTGCTGTTACTGTAGGCTCTGCTGTTACTGTAGGATATGCTGTTACAGTAGGCTCTGCTGTTACAGTAGACTGATGTTACTGTAGGCTCTGCTGTTACTGTAGGATCTGCTGTTACTGTAGGATATGCTGTTACTGTAGGCTCTGCTGTTACAGTAGACTCTGCTGTTACTGTAGGCTCTGCTGTTACTGTAGACTCTGCTGTTACTGTAGGCTCTGCTGTTACTGTAGGCTCTGCTGTTACTGTAGGATCTGCTGTTACTGTAGACTCTGCTGTTACTGTAGGCTCTGCTGTTACTGTAGGCTCTGCTGTTACAGTAGACTGATGTTACAGTAGACTGATGTTACTGTAGGATCTGCTGTTACTGTAGACTCTGCTGTTACTGTAGGATCTGCTGTTACAGTAGACTGATGTTACTGTAGGATCTGCTGTTACTGTAGACTCTGCTGTTACTGTAGGCTCTGCTGTTACTGTAGGCTCTGCTGTTACTGTAGGCTCTGCTGTTACTGTAGGATCTGCTGTTACTGTAGGATCTGCTGTTACTGTAGACTCTGCTGTTACTGTAGGCTCTGCTGTTACTGTAGACACTGCTGTTACTGTAGGATCTGCTGTTACAGTAGACTGATGTTACTGTAGGATCTGCTGTTACTGTAGACTCTGCTGTTACTGTAGGCTCTGCTGTTACAGTAGACTGCTGTTACAGTAGGCTCTGCTGTTACTGTAGGCTCTGCTGTTACAGTAGGATCTGCTGTTACTGTAGGCTCTGCTGTTACAGTAGACTGCTGTTAATGTAGGATCTGCTGTTAATGAAGGATCTGCTGTTACTGTAGGCTCTGCTGTTACAGTAGGATCTGCTGTTACTGTAGGCTCTGCTGTTACAGTAGACTGCTGTTAATGTAGGATCTGCTGTTACAGTAGACTGCTGTTACTGTAGGCTCTGCTGTTACTGTAGGATCTGCTGTTACAGTAGACTGATGTTACTGTAGGATCTGCTGTTACTGTAGACTCTGCTGTTACTGTAGACTCTGCTGTTACTGTAGGCTCTGCTGTTACTGTAGGATCTGCTGTTACTGTAGACGCTGCTGTTACTGTAGGCTCTGCTGTTACTGTAGGATCTGCTGTTACAGTAGACTGATGTTACTGTAGGATCTGCTGTTACTGTAGACTCTGCTGTTACTGTAGGCTCTGCTGTTACTGTAGGCTCTGCTGTTACTGTAGGATCTGCTGTTACTGTAGACGCTGCTGTTACTGTAGGCTCTGCTGTTACTGTAGGATCTGCTGTTACAGTAGGCTCTGCTGTTACTGTAGGATCTGCAGTTACTGTAGACTCTGCTGTTACTGTAGGATCTGCTGTTACAGTAGACTCTGCTGTTACTGTAGGCTCTGCTGTTACTGTAGGATCTGCTGTTACAGTAGACTCTGCTGTTACTGTAGGATCTGCTGTTACTGTAGGATCTGCTGTTACTGTAGGATCTGCTGTTACTGTAGACTCTGCTGTTACTGTAGACTCTGCTGTTACTGTAGACTCTGCTGTTACTGTAGACTCTGCTGTTACTGTAGACTCTGCTGTTACTGTAGACTCTGCTGTTACTGTAGACTCTGCTGTTACTGTAGACTCTGCTGTTACTGTAGGATCTGTCTGCCACTGTAGGCTCTGCTGTTAAGCCCTTTGTGAAAATATTGTAGCGAATTCCTATTTACCTTGCAGATGCGTGCCACTCTACTGTAAACCCTCTTGTCCCACTGGCTGGACTCTACAGCTGTCTCCTTTAAGAAGAAGTAAACCTTGTCATCGTCCACACTTTGTGTGTCTGGAATGGAGAAGGAACCCACAAACACTGGCTCTGCATGGGGAGGAAATTATATCATGGTGAGGAGGATAGTACAGTATACAGATGTAGGATCTTAATTTGACCACCCCTGTTGCAGGATAACTTTCCTGCACTGCAGGATAACTTTCCTGCACTGCAGGATATTTTAAACTTGTAGTGTATTTGAGGTTTAACAACGATTCTAAAGTTTGTGATTTCCACTTTGACATTTCAGACTTCCCCTTACGAAAAATGTCCATTAATTCTAATCCACATAACTCACATTTTCTGTTGCTGCAGGATTATATTCCTGCTCTAACAAATTGGCCAAAATGAAGATCCTACATCTGTAGGAACCCTTTAGAACAGTCTAGAACATGATGAGTGTCTGGAATGGAGAAGAAACCCACAAACTAAGGCTCTGCATGGGAGAAACAAAGGATATCACGATGAGGACTCATACTCATCAACTCACTTCAGTATTGGACGTTTGTCTTAGACCTAAACGTCAAATAATGACTTGGAGTGATTTGCCTCCTCAAAATGACGACAGGATTGGCAAGAATCCCGAATTGGCTGAGTTAAGGATAACGGTTGAGGCTTGTGCCTACGACCTAGCTGAGTACGTATAATTAGGAAATCTTTTGACAACTGCCATAGAGACATTTTTGTTTTCTTTCACATTATCTTCTCTTCTGTCTTCTGCGTCTCACCATTGAGCCAGTGGTCCTGGTAGGCCTCAGTGCGTATATAGTGCTGGTTGCTGCTGTGCACAGAGGTACGGAATATAGCTGCGTTGGTACCCATAAAATCCACCGACGTCCCCGCATACAAATCCCCATCTAGGGGTGAGATTGGGATGGGGTTTGGCTTAAGAAGACACATACATACATACATACACACACACACACACACACACACACACACACACACACACACACACACACACACACACACACACACACACACACACACACACACACACACACACATACATACACACACACATACATACATACATACATATCCCTGTTACATCTTCATAAGACCCTCATCAAGGTAGAGTCAATATGGTTGAACGCATCAATCTGGCTGGTTTACAAGGCTAAGAGTAATTTGGGTTGGTTTCATTCTTTTGGAAACTATATCTATTTACAGCTATACCCTTTTGGAACAGATCATGTATATCAAAATGTATTATTCTGAAATATGTCTGTCATATTTGTTGAACAGTATATTGTTTATATAATATATAGCCTGTGTGAATTTCGAATTCAGCTAATACTTATGGATATTCAATCACATAGAGAGGTACCATAGAACTCCTAAAACGCACAGAGCAGGACCTCATTCCCAGTGGTAGCACATAACTCTGTTACCCCTAATTATGAACCATATGTTTTATGTACTGGGGTCTGGCGGGATTTACGTCCACTTCAAACTATGTGAGAACTAAATCATGTGGTTCTCTCTCTAACTCCCTTCCTGGTCACACCATTTCTGGAGGCTGGAAGGGTGGGTTTGATTGCCGCTTAGGTCACATATTGAATATTGTGTGTCACAGTCAACATTGACAGTCTCTTAAGTCATTGTGGAAGAAATGGTCTCCTTAATGTCAATATTTTCCATATTAGCTGGATATATTACTTACCAGTGAGCCTGGTCATTCTCTTCAAATACTGAAAATATAGCATGTGTCCCTGTCAACCTTCTGTATGTCACTACAAGGGTTTCGTATGTGGACATTGTATTGGTATATTACTTACCGGTGAGCCTGGCGGTGAAGGGTTCCCGTGGACTAAAGGGGCATTTCCCCCGTCCAGACTCCACAGCATGGCTCTGCAGACGGAACAACGGCTCCTAGGAGACGCACAGAGAACCACAGAGATTCAATATAGTTCTATTCTACTCATGCTATGTTCTATTTTTTGAGATATACCGTCTGAGATCGTACAGCCAGTTGGGTTCTCATTTGATCGCGCAGACAGGAACAAATATCTCTCCGGGAAGAAGAAGGGCAGTGTGAATGTTTCATGATTAACGACTCATGGTATAATTCTGATAACATACAGGAACTCAAGTCCTTTTGTTCACCCAACCTAGAATACCTCACAATCAAATGCCAACCGTATTACCTCCCAAGAGAATTCTCTTTGGTTATAGTCACAGCTGTGTATATTCCCCCTCAAGCCGATACCACGACGGCCCTCAAAGAACTTCACTGGACTTTATGCAACCTAGATATCCTGAGGCTGCATTTATTGTAGCTGGGGATTTTAACAAAACAAATTTGAGGAAAGTGCTACCGAAGTTCTATCAACACATTGACTGTAGTTGTCAAGTTGACCTCCTTGTGCAATTCCCCACTTGAAAAGGACATTCCCTCCACATGAAGATTTTAACTGGATTTCACTCAATAAAAAGCCATGGAATCAGTTGTTTGTCTTTTATTTACCATTCTTTGGTTGGCAGTAAACAGGTGAAAAACCTCAAAAAAAAGAAAAGATGACAAATACAAGTTATTATTTGAGTTGACAGCCTAATTAAATACAAAATTATCCACATTCACCCAGATAAACACATTTCTGCCATTATAAAATACAAGGTTTCCACTTTTAAGCAAATGTTTCCCAAAATAGAAACCCACCATTTTTAATCAAATGAGCAGAATCAGTATATTTTTATCTAAATTTGCATTTTTACCAAATACATTCAAAATATTTTTAGAAGTAAAAAATTACATTTATTTTCTAATCAGTAGTTTTAAGCAGACAAATCTTACATTTTTTAGCCAAAGATTTTTTAGACTATACATTTGTTACTGAATTAAGAACTTGGTTTACTAAGATTTCTACTAAGTTTAAATTACTTTTAACCATTTCAAACAAGTTCTATCAACAATGAATTTGGCTCTTCTTACTTTTCCTTTATACCCCACAAACAACATTTGAAGTTATAAATACCACTGCAAAAGTCCTATCAAAGTTAAGAGTTAAGAGTGTGTTTTCCAGAGTATCATTAGCAGTGCACTGCTTTAGTCAGTCTAGCCAAGCATGGCCAATATGGCGCTTACCGGCTGTCTTTCACAGTTTTGTGGAGGGCTTGGACTTGCACAGTCACCTTGATCACAAAGATGAAGTTTCATTGGTCTTGTGGTGTTACAAATGCTCCTTTCACTGCGGTCTAAAGACAACAGCAGAGCCAGGTGCTGGCACGCCCAGATTGCCTGGAAGATTTGTTCCACCTGGTTCACCACTGATTGAAGGAGGAGGAGTTTCACCACTGAGGAGCTCCCAGGCAGTTTGTCAGCACACCTCCCACTCAATCTTCCCACGGGAACCGATGGAAAGATCGTAAATCAGCACCTACATACTGCCGGTCAGCTCCGAGTTTGATCCTCAACTGGTAGCAAGACAACCAGGCGTCGAACATCTCTGTGCAGGACTGTGGTTTGCGTAGCTTCTTTCAGGACTTTGGCCGATGGCCGGTTTAGTGCAGGTTTTGTGACAGGAAGGCAGGAGCTTTGGACCACTTTGACGTTCACGTCTCGAACAATGCCCTTAGCATCTGGATTAACGCTCACCACCCGTCCTAGCTTGAATTGGCCCCTCACTGCATTTTGATCACACAACCAGACAATATCTCCGACAGCAACGTTGCGATATGAAGTGTGCCATTTACTTCTCAGAAATAAGTTTGGGCCGGCAAGCTGGCTCCAAGACCTCCAGAATTTGTTGACCTGGTTCTGCATCTCTCTGAGTCTCTTGTAAGGGTAGTTCGCAAAGTCAAATGTTCTGATCTCACCGCTTGGAGAGGCCCGGCCCAGGAGAAGTGTGTTGGGTGACACATACTGTACGCTTTCTTCATGGCTCTGCACCCTGGCATCTATTGGGCATTCGTTGGCAAGGTTTGCAGCAAGTTGTAGTGTTGTCTGAAGCTCGCTGTAGCTAAGGCCAGTGTTGTTGCCCAGGCTCTGCAGTGCCTTCTTGAGAATGCGAACAGCGGCTTCAGCAGCCCCATTGCGGTGAGGTGAGCCAGCAGGGTGAATTGTCCACTCCCATTTGGTACCTTTTTGAGCCGACATCTCTTCTATTGAAGTTCTATTCTGAGCATCCAGGAACTGGTACAGCTCTCTTAGGACAGGTTTGGCGCCGATGAAGTTTGTCCCCGGGTCGGACCAGATCTTTCTTGGGTGCCCTCTAATTGCAGTAAAGCGTTGGTAAGCCATCAAGAAGCTCTCTGTCGACATTGTGTTGACCAGGTCTGCATGAATTGCCCTGCTGGCCATACAGCTGAAGACGACACCCCACACTTTCATTGAGACCCGTTTCTTGATGTCATCTTTGACAAGGTACGGTCCGAAGAGGTCGACTGTAGTGAACTCGAACGGAGCTGCAGGTGTGGCTCTTTCAGCAGGTAAGTCAGCCATTACCTGTTCGCACCTTTTTGCTCTTGACTTTTTGCAGAAAAGGCAGTTATCCACTACTTTTTGGGAAATTTTTCTTCCTTGGATGACCCAGGCTTTCCTCCTCATTTTCAGCAGGGTTGCAGCCACACCTTCATGACACTCATCGTGCGCCTCCCGTGCCAATAAAGTAGAGACCCATGCATTGAAAGGCAGAAGGGGAACTGCAGCGCCATCCTCCCTGAAGCCATGGATTCTCCCACCGCAGACTAGTAACCCAGATTCTGGCTCTCTGTACACAACCAAGCGGTCCGTAGTGGTAGTTGGGAACGTCACCCCCTCTTGAGCAGCAAGATAGATGTCTCTTATTACCTCTTGACGTTCTGTGGCGGTGATAACTCCTTTTGTGGGAATCGCCTCCCACTTTGGGGTCTCGATGGACTTTGTTGCAGATCTAAACTTTCTGGCGGCTCTCCAGATAAAAGCAACAGTCTTGATTAGACACTTTAGGCTACTAAAGCGCCTCTCATCCAGCAAGTTTAGGACAGCTGCACCAGCAGGAAATCGTCCCACAAGACTTGGAAGACTTCTTTTCGCTTGGGCTCTGGTGAGTGCTGCCACAAATGACTTCTTTTGCATATTGTTAATGCTCTCTCGAGCTGTCACAGACACATCTTTTGACGACATAATTGGCCAATCGCTCTCTGGAAGATATAGAAACTCTGGCCCTTGCTGCCACTCTGAATGGGCATCAAGTTCCTTTGGCCCAGCTCCTCGAGTGATAATGTTGGCTATGTTGAGTGGTCCAGGGATCCACCACCAGTCCTGTAGCCGTGTGCTCTCTTGGATCTCTCCAATTCTATTAGCGAAGAAAGTCTGAAATCCATAGCTTTCTCGCTGGATAGCTCCAAGAACAGTCTGACTGTCTAACAAATGGTACCACCTTTTTATCTGGATCTGGGTATGCTGTTCAAAGTACTTTTTCAGGCGGCTTGCAAAGACTGCACCGCAAAGTTCTGCTTTGACTGCATCCCCCTTCTGGTCTAGTGGTGTCAGCTTTGCTTTTGACTCCACTAGTCGAATTGTTAATTGTTTGTTGCAGTTCCACCGCAGGTAGAGGACAGCACCATAGGAGCTCTCACTGCCATCTGAAAAAGTGACAGCGACTGGTTCAGTTGTTGCCTTTGGTGGAGTAAGAGCCCTTGGGAACATTACTTTGCTTAGCTGGACGTACTCCTCAAAAATTCCAATTGCATCTTTGCGGAGCTCATCCGACAAGGGAAGGTCCCATGTGTCCTTGACTATGCTGCACTTTGATTTTGCCTCTTGGAATGCCCTTCGGACCAAGATAGCCCCTCTTTGCTTTGATGGCGTTGTCAGGCCAACTGGGTCGTACAAACCAGCAACTTGACTCAGCAGTTCACGTCTTGTCAGCGGGTCTGGTGTCTGTGCTCGTACTTCTTCTAGCAGTAAGTCTTGCCCAAGTCTCATCTTTTTCTTCCGCCTGGAGAAGTTGACCCTCACCATGACATGCAACATGTCTTCATCCACAATGTAGCCGAGACCGAGCGCCTTGTTGTCTTCCTCCTTAAGCTGATTTGGCAGGACAACAATATTTGGTGATGCCTTTTCTCTTTCTCCTTTATTTTGGCCTGAGAAGACCCAAGGCTTCAGTGCAAACCCTCCTGCTTTTAGAATCAGCTCCACATTCTTTGTGATGACTTCGAGTTTTTCACGGCAGTTGTGGGATGTCAAGATGTCATCGACGTAGCTGTGCTCATGTAATACTTGGCATTCATCTGTGAGGTGGCTGAATTGAGGCAGGTTAGCCGTCTCCCTCATGGCCAGTTGTGCTATGCACCCTGCTGGCTTGTCCCCGATATTCACTCTGGTTATGGCGTATTGTTCCACCTCATCGCCCTCTGAATCCCGCCACAAGAACCGGTGTAGATGGACTTCCCTCTCCTCGAGCCACACAGAATTGTACATTTTTCTGACGTCTCCTAGAGCGGCGTAGGAGCCTTGGCGGAACTTGAGGAGGGCAGCTCGAATCGGATTGAGAACGTCAGGGCCTTTCATCAGAAGGTCATTGAGACTTTGGCCTTTGTACTTCTGACTGCTGTTCCAGACAAGTCTTACCGGAGTTGTAACAGAGTGGGGGTTGGGTGCGATAAGATGACTAATATACCAGACAGGTCCATTCCAGTTGGTTAGATCCTCTTTGGTCAGCTTTCTTGCAGCCCGGCGGTCAACCATTTCGTGGACTTGAGCACCATAGGCTTTTTTCCACTGCGGTTCTTTGGCGAGCTGTCTCTCTGTTCTGAGAAAGGTTACCTCCACTGCTTTTATGTTGTTTGGCAATGTAGATGGGTCAATGAGCCATGGATACCTTGCATGCCAGTGTGGACTATCACTGTGGTCATCAGCACCAACATAAGTCAGGCCACCCTTAACAACTTCCAGCTCCCTTTCTTCAGCCAGAGTCATTTCTTTGCCACCAAGTTGACAACTGCCGCAGCGACATCCTCCACATTTTGGGGTGCAGGGGGCGCCAATGCTATCCCATCTCCACCACTCAATAAAATCCCGAGTGGAAATAGCAGAATAAGAAGACTTGATGGTAGGTTTGGTGCAGATATGTTCTTCATACATCAATGCTGCTGTTCTCATGGATCTGGCGAAGTGCGCTCTGGACTGGTGTGCTGTAACTGTAGCCTCTTCAAACAGACCAGGGTGTGTCCCTGCAATTGTCTTTCCCAATGGCCCATCCCATAGTACAAGGTCCCCAACGGTGCGTATTTTCTGTGGGACCAGTCGCCCTTCCTTATGGCTTATCAAAAGCTGTATCTCTCTTGGTCTAACAAGTTCATTTTGGGGGACATCTGGAAAGAATTTTTGGAGTCTTTTGGCTGTCACATGTTTGTGAATCTCTGCAATGCTGTCCAAACCATAGCAGAGGAGTTGGTGGGATCTGACATTGCCTTGCTCTGTGCGGACCCGGATCTTTAGGAGGTACCGTTTTGTGGTGACTTGAACTTTCATTCCTCCCACACCATGGACAACAAGGGTTATGGCTTCACTTCTAAGGTTCAAACGATCAGCTGCATCATGAGTTATATAGTTTGTATCCGATGCCAGGTCGATCAAAGTCCCAACTTTTTGTCCTGCATTGGCCGTGACCTCTAAGAGCATCATGATGACTGGCCACTCCACTATTCCATTCTCTGCTAGAAGACTGGGTTGGTTGGACACAAGAGAGGTTCTGGCTATAGTGTTGCAAAAGGCATTGCAACACTTCTCTGCAAGTTCAGGTGAGAGACTTTTAATGAACTCTTCTTGGGCTTGGGTATAACGCTCTCTTGTGTCACCTCCCACTTTGCTGTTATTGGACCTCTGGACGACATTCCCTTTGGATGTACCAGCTCTCGGGCAGAGGTAATAGTGGTGTTCTGCAGCACGCTGTTCTATGCAGTCTGGCCTCCTGCACAGAAACTCTGATTTACAATAGTCACCTTCCTTGTGAATCTCCAGGCATCTTTTGCAGGCTCCCAGCTTCCTGACAGCATCTCTTTTCTCTGACAGCTTAAGCGTGCAAAACTTTTGGCAGAAATATAGCCTTTTCTTATGCTTGCAGTCTCCGCAGACCACACATCCTTGAGCCTGGTCGCTTAGTTGGGTGGAGGTTCTGGTTCGAGCTTGCCGAGGTTCAGATTTCAGTTTTGGTTCCTCCTCTCTCAGTTGGTCCAGCTTCTCATAGATGGCTTCTTGACCTTGAAGAAACTTGTGGAGGTAGTCAAATCGCTTGTCTTCTTCAGCTTCATCACCTTTGCCAGCTACATGAAGAAGCCATTCCTTCTTCAGGCCATCAGGAAGTTTACTCTCTATTGTCTTTGTTACAAGAGGGTTCTTTATAGCACCGGTCTTGCCAAGCTCGTTCAGATCGACCAGGGCTTTTTCTACTGATTGGATAAGCTCAACAATCCTCCTGGGCTGGTTACCTTTAACTGCTTGGAGTCTTTGGAGCTCTTCTACTATCTCAAGGGCTATAGTTGTCTTATTTCCAAAGCGGTTCTCCAAGACCCGGAAAACCTCCTCAGCAGTTGTGTAAGTTGTCAGGTGAAGGTCTCGTATGGTCTTCTCATCCACACTGTCGAGAAGTTGGAACTTTTTAACCTCTCTGGATCCAGTAGGTTCTCCCTGCATCTGGAGCGCTTCCCAGTCTTTTTTCCACCGGTGAAACTCTCGGCGGATGCCAGAAAACTTTGGGAGGGCAGCAGGCTTTAATTTAATTGCTGGTGTGGCCACAGAACTGTTTGAAGTAGTACTCAATCTGCTGGTTTCTCCTCTAACGTGTGCCCCTGTAAAGTCTGCTTGTCTTATTGTGAGATTTGGCAGGATAGTTTCAAGGTCTTTGATACGACTCTGGAAATGTTGTTGCTCTGCTGGGGGGGCCCAGCACTTCCAATGTTTATGCACCTCCTTCGCAGCCTTCACAAGTTTCTCTAGTTGTCCGATCATGAAGAGATATGCATCTGGGTTTTTACTTGGGTCCACAGCTCCCACGTTTTCTGCTTGCGACTCTGCTGTTGTAATTGCTTGTGTCAGTTCATATTCCCCGAAATTGGCCCACAATGTCTTTTGTATGAGATCCTTTAGCTCTTGCAGTTCTCACACTCATTGGCTGTTTTGACCAAGTCAGACTTCTGCTGCTCGCTCAACTCCTCTGCATCAGAGTTTTCTTCAATACATTGCCCCTCTACATCATCGTTGGCTTCCAGGACTTTGCCAGCTTCTGCAGTGAGCTTCCTAAAATTGTCTCTGAGCTCCTCTTCTGGCATCATTGTATGCATTCGTAGCACATTATTGGCCAGACGGGAAAACTGACGCTTCGCTGATGTCCTTGCGGTCTTTAGCTGCTCCACCAGTAATGAATCAGCCATTTCAATCACAGCAGCAGGCGGGAACAGTCTTTACTTGTCTCTATGGACACGTGTGGTCACTTTTCTGGTCCTTTTCCAGTCTTGAGCCACGGTTTTTCACTGTCAAGTTTTGACCTCCTTCTTGTGCAATTCCCCACTTGAAAAGGACATTCCCTCCACATGAAGATTTTAACTGGATTTCACTCAATAAAAAGCCATGGAATCAGTTGTTTGTCTTTTATTTACCATTCTTTGGTTGGCAGTAAACAGGTGAAAAACCTCAAAAAAAAGAAAAGATGACAAATACAAGTTATTATTTGAGTTGACAGCCTAATTAAATACACAAAATTATCCACATTCACCCAGATAAACACATTTCTGCCATTATAAAATACAAGGTTTCCACTTTTAAGCAAATGTTTCCCAAAATAGAAACCCACCATTTTTAATCAAATGAGCAGAATCAGTATATTTTTATCTAAATTTGCATTTTTACCAAATACATTCAAAATATTTTTAGAAGTAAAAAATTACATTTATTTTCTAATCAGTAGTTTTAAGCAGACAAATCTTACATTTTTTAGCCAAAGATTTTTTAGACTATACATTTGTTACTGAATTAAGAACTTGGTTTACTAAGATTTCTACTAAGTTTAAATTACTTTTAACCATTTCAAACAAGTTCTATCAACAATGAATTTGGCTCTTCTTACTTTTCCTTTATACCCCACAAACAACATTTGAAGTTATAAATACCACTGCAAAAGTCCTATCAAAGTTAAGAGTTAAGAGTCTGTGTTTTCCAGAGTATCATTAGCAGTGCACTGCTTTAGTCAGTCTAGCCAAGCATGGCCAATATGGCACTTACCGGCTGTCTTTCACAGTTTTGTGGAGGGCTTGGACTTGCACAGTCACCTTGATCACAAAGATGAAGTTTCATTGGTCTTGTGGTGTTACAAATGCTCCTTTCACTGCGGTCTAAAGACAACAGCAGAGCCAGGTGCTGGCACGCCCAGATTGCCTGGAAGATTTGTTCCACCTGGTTCACCACTGATTGAAGGAGGAGGAGTTTCACCACTGAGGAGCTCCCAGGCAGTTTGTCAGCACAGTAGTACTCGTGCTGGAAAAACACACGACCACTGTTACTCCAACTTCCGGGATGCCTACAAGGCCCTCCCCCGCCCTCCATTCGGCAAATCTGATCACGACTCCATTTTGCCCCTCCCTTCCTATAGGCAGAAACTCAAACAGGAAGTACCCGTGCTGAGGACTATTCAATGCTGGTCTGACCAATTGGAATACACGCTTCAAGATTGTTTTGATCACGCGGACTGGGATATGTTCTGGGTAGCCTTCGAGAATAACATTAACGAATACACTGATATGGTAACTGAGTTTATCAGGAAATGTATAGGATATGTTGTACCTACTGTGACTATTAAAACTATTAAAAGCACTCGCGCAAAACTGAAAGCGCTAACCATCGCATTTAACCATGGCATGGTGACTGGGAATATGGCAGAATACAAGTGTAGTTATTCCCCCCGTAAGGCAATCAAACAGGCAAAACTTCAGTACAGAGACAAAGTGGAGTCGCTCAGACACGAGACGTATGTGGCAGGGTCTCCAGACAATCACGGACTACAAAGGGGAAAACCAGCCACGTCACGGACACAAACATCTTGCTTCCGGACAAGCTCAACACCTTCGCCCACTTTGAGGATAACACAGTGCCACCGACGAAGCCCGCTACCAAGGAATGTGGGCTCTCCTTCTCCGTGGCCGACGTGAGTAAGACATTTAAGAGTGTTTAAGCTTGCGTCCTCAGAGCATGCGCAGACCAGCTGGCTGGAGTGTTTTTGGACATATTCAATCTCTACCAGTCTATTTTTCATAATGTGGAGTGGATTTTCATAATGTGGAGTGGATTTTCATAATGTGGAGTGGATTTTCATAATGTGGAGTGGATTTTCATAATAGAGTGGATTTTCATAATATGTAGTGGATTTTCATAATGTGGAGTGGATTCTCATAATGTGGAGTGGATTTTCATAATGTGGAGTGGATTTTCATAATGCGGAGTGGATTTTCATAATGTGGAGTGGATTTTCATAATGTGGAGTGGATTTTCATAATATGTAGTGGATTCTCATAATGTGGAGTGGATTTTCATAATGTGGAGTGGATTTTCATAATGTGGAGTGGAATTTTCATAATGTGGAGTGGAATTTTCATAATGTGGAGTGGATTTTCATAATGCGGAGTGGATTTTCATAATATGTAGTGGATTCTCATAATGTGGAGTGGATTTTCATAATGTGGAGTGGATTTTCATAATACGAGTGGATTTTCATAATGTGGAGTGGATTTTCATAATACGAGTGGATTTTCATAATACGAGTGGATTTTCATAATGTGGAGTGGATTTTCATAATGTGGAGTGGATTTTCATAATATGTAATGGATTCTCATAATATGTAGTGGATTCTCATAATGTGGAGTGGATTTTCATAATGTGGAGTGGATTTTCATAATGTGGAGTGGATTTTCATAATGCGGAGTGGATTTTCATAATGTGGAGTGGAGTTTCATAATGTGGAGTGGATTTTCATAATGCGGAGTGGATTTTCATAATGTGGAGTGGATTCTCATAATGTGGAGTGGATTTTCATCATGTGGAGTGGATTTTCATAATGTGGAGTGGATTTTCATAATGCGGAGTGGATTTTCATAATGTGGAGTGGAGTTTCATAATGTGGAGTGGATTTTCATAATGTGGAGTGGATTTTCATAATACGAGTGGATTTTCATAATGTGGAGTGGATTTTCATCATGTGGAGTGGATTTTCATCATGTGGAGTGGATTTTCATAATGTGGAGTGGATTTTCATAATGCGGAGTGGATTTTCATAATGTGGAGTGGATTTTCATAATGTGGAGTGGATTTTCATAATGTGGAGTGGATTTTCATAATGTGGAGTGGATTCTCATAATGTGGAGTGGATTTTCATCATGTGGAGTGGATTTTCATAATGTGGAGTGGATTTTCATAATGTGGAGTGGATTTTCATAATGCGGAGTGGATTTTCATAATGTGGAGTGGATTTTCATAATGTGGAGTGGAGTTTCATAATGTGGAGTGGAGTTTCATAATGTGGAGTGGATTTTCATAATGCGGAGTGGATTTTCATAATGCGGAGTGGATTTTCATAATGTGGAGTGGATTTTCATAATGTGGAGTGGATTCTCATAATGTGGAGTGGATTTTCATCATGTGGAGTGGATTTTCATAATGTGGAGTGGATTTTCATAATGTGGAGTGGATTTTCATAATGCGGAGTGGATTTTCATAATGTGGAGTGGATTTTCATAATGTGGAGTGGATTTTCATAATGTGGAGTGGAGTTTCATAATATGGAGAGGTGCAGCAGTCTAAGGCATCGCAGTTTGTGAGGTGTCACTACAGACCCAGGTTCTCAGGCTGTGTCAAAGCCGACCGTGACCGGGGAGACCCATGGGGTGGTGCACAAAAGCATTTATGATATCCGCCCTACAATTATTAATTTTTATAAAGAAAAAGAAAGGTGGTTTGAGTCTCTCTCTTTGTGATCTGTCAGAGCCAACAAAGAGAAATAAAAAGTCAGAGTTTAGTCATGGAGATGGAACAGAGAGTTTAGTCAGAGAGATGGAACAGAGGGTTTAGTCAGAGAGATGGAACAGAGGGTTTAGTCAGAGAGATGGAACAGAGGGTTTAGTCAGAGAGATGGAACAGGGAGTTTAGTAATAGTTTAGTCAGAGAGATGGAACAGGGAGTTTAGTCAGAGAGATGGAACAGGGAGTTTAGTCAGAGAGATGGAACAGGGAGTTTAGTCAGAGAGTTGGAACAGGGAGTTTAGTCAGAGAGATGGAACAGGGAGTTTAGTCAGAGTTTAGTCAGAGAGATGGAACAGGGAGTTTAGTCAGAGTTTAGTCAGAGAGATGGAACAGAGAGTTTAGTCAGAGTTTAGTCAGAGAGATGGAACAGGGAGTTTAGTCAGAGAGATGGAACAGGGAGTTTAGTCAGAGAGATGGAACAGGGAGTTTAGTCAGAGAGATGGAACAGGGAGTTTAGTCAGAGTTTAGTCAGAGAGATGGAACAGGGAGTTTAGTCAGAGAGATGGAACAGAGAGTTTAGTCAGAGAGATGGAACAGGGAGTTTAGTCAGAGAGATGGAACAGGGAGTTTAGTCAGAGTTTAGTCAGAGAGATGGAACAGGGAGTTTAGTCAGAGAGATGGAACAGGGAGTTTAGTCAGAGAGATGGAACAGGGAGTTTAGTCAGAGAGATGGAACAGGGAGTTTAGTCAGAGAGATGGAACAGGGAGTTTAGTCAGAGAGATGGAACAGAGAGTTTAGTCAGAGTTTAGTCAGAGAGATGGAACAGGGAGTTTAGTCAGAGAGATGGAACAGGGAGTTTAGTCAGAGTTTAGTCAGAGAGATGGAACAGGGAGTTTAGTCAGAGAGATGGAACAGAGGGTTTAGTCAGAGTTTAGTCAGAGAGATGGAACAGGGAGTTTAGTCAGAGTTTAGTCAGAGAGATGGAACAGGGAGTTTAGTCAGAGAGATGGAACAGGGAGTTTAGTCAGAGAGATGGAACAGAGGGTTTAGTCAGAGTTTAGTCAGAGAGATGGAACAGAGAGTTTAGTCAGAGAGATGGAACAGGGAGTTTAGTCAGAGAGATGGAACAGGGAGTTTAGTCAGAGTTTAGTCAGAGAGATGGAACAGAGAGTTTAGTCAGAGAGATGGAACAGGGAGTTTAGTCAGAGAGATGGAACAGAGGGTTTAGTCAGAGTTTAGTCAGAGAGATGGAACAGGGAGTTTAGTCAGAGTTTAGTCAGAGAGATGGAACAGGGAGTTTAGTCAGAGAGATGGAACAGGGAGTTTAGTCAGAGTTTAGTCAGAGAGATGGAACAGGGAGTTTAGTCAGAGAGATGGAACAGGGAGTTTAGTCAGAGAGATGGAACAGGGAGTTTAGTCAGAGAGATGGAACAGGGAGTTTAGTCAGAGAGATGGAACAGAGAGTTTAGTCAGAGAGATGGAACAGGGAGTTTAGTCAGAGAGATGGAACAGAGAGTTTAGTCAGAGAGATGGAACAGGGAGTTTAGTCAGAGAGATGGAACAGAGAGTTTAGTCAGAGAGATGGAACAGAGAGTTTAGTCAGAGAGATGGAACAGGGAGTTTAGTCAGAGAGATGGAACAGGGAGTTTAGTCAGAGAGATGGAACAGAGAGTTTAGTCAGAGAGATGGAACAGAGAGTTTAGTCAGAGAGATGGAACAGAGAGTTTAGTCAGAGAGATGCAACAGAGAGTTTAGTCAGAGAGATGGAACAGGGAGTTTAGTCAGAGAGATGGAACAGAGAGTTTAGTCAGAGAGATGGAACAGAGAGTTTAGTCAGAGAGATGGAACAGGGAGTTTAGTCAGAGAGATGGAACAGAGAGTTTAGTCAGAGAGATGGAACAGAGAGTTTAGTCAGAGAGATGGAACAGAGAGTTTAGTCAGAGAGATGGAACAGGGAGTTTAGTCAGAGAGATGGAACAGGGAGTTTAGTCAGAGAGATGGAACAGGGAGTTTAGTCAGAGAGATGGAACAGAGAGTTTAGTCAGAGAGATGGAACAGGGAGTTTAGTCAGAGTTTAGTCAGAGAGATGGAACAGGGAGTTTAGTCAGAGAGATGGAACAGAGAGTTTAGTCAGAGAGATGGAACAGGGAGTTTAGTCAGAGAGATGGAACAGGGAGTTTAGTCAGAGAGATGGAACAGGGAGTTTAGTCAGAGTTTAGTCAGAGAGATGGAACAGAGAGTTTAGTCAGAGAGATGGAACAGGGAGTTTAGTCAGAGAGATGGAACAGAGAGTTTAGTCAGAGAGATGGAACAGGGAGTTTAGTCAGAGAGATGGAACAGGGAGTTTAGTCAGAGAGATGGAACAGGGAGTTTAGTCAGAGAGATGGAACAGAGAGTTTAGTCAGAGAGATGGAACAGGGAGTTTAGTCAGAGAGATGGAACAGGGAGTTTAGTCAGAGAGATGGAACAGGGAGTTTAGTCAGAGAGATGGAACAGAGAATTTAGTCAGAGAGATGGAACAGGGAGTTTAGTCAGAGAGATGGAACAGGGAGTTTAGTCAGAGAGATGGAACAGGGAGTTTAGTCAGAGAGATGGAACAGGGAGTTTAGTCAGAGTTTAGTCAGAGAGATGGAACAGGGAGTTTAGTCAGAGAGATGGAACAGGGAGTTTAGTCAGAGAGATGGAACAGAGAGTTTAGTCAGAGAGATGGAACAGAGAGTTTAGTCAGAGAGATGGAACAGGGAGTTTAGTCAGAGAATCAAATCAAATGTTTTTGTCACGCACACTGAGTACAACAGGTCTAGACTTTACCGTGAAAATGCTTGCTTACGAGCCCTTCCCAAAGATGCAGAGTTTAAAACGGTGACACGAGATCAATAAAATATTATGTGTATATTATGTCAGCGGAATTGTTGTTGTTATTGCCTACCACTGGCCCGTCAGGAAGTTCAGGATTCAGTTGCAGAGAGAGGTGTTCAGACCAAGGGTCCTGAGTTTAGTGATTCTCTTGGAGGGGACTATGAGCTGTAGTCAATGAACAGCATTCTCACATAGTTATTTCATCTCTTGTCCAGGTGGGAGAGGGCAGTGTGAAGTGCAATTGAGATTGCATCATCTGTGGATCTGTTACGGCGGTATGTGGATTGGAGTGGATCTAGGCAGTCTGGGATGATGGTGTTGATGTGTGTCATGACCAGCCTTTCAAAGCACTCTATAATTACAGATGTGAGTGCTACAGGGTGATAGTCATTTAGGCAGGTTACCTTTGAGCTTTTGGGAACAGGGACAATGGTGGTCAGCTTGAAACATGTTGGGATTACCGACTGGGACAAGGAGAGACTGAAAATGTCTATGAAGACACTTACCAGCTGGTCTGCGCGTGCTTTGAGAACACACGCTGGTATTCCTTCTGATTGTTAACCTTTTTAAACGCTTGCTCACATCGTCCATGGAGAGTGAGTTCACACAGTCATCCAGAAAAAAAGTAGATAGACTTTAGTCAGAGAGATGGAACAGGGAGTTTAGTCAGAGAGATGGAACAGGGAGTTTAGTCAGAGAGATGGAACAGGGAGTTTAGTCAGAGAGATGGAACAGGGAGTTTAGTCAGAGAGATGGAACAGGGAGTTTAGTCAGAGAGATGGAACAGGGAGTTTAGTCAGAGAGATGGAACAGGGAGTTTAGTCAGAGAGATGGAACAGGGAGTTTAGTCAGAGAGATGGAACAGAGAGTTTAGTCAGAGAGATGGAACAGGGAGTTTAGTCAGAGAGATGGAACAGGGAGTTTAGTCAGAGAGATGGAACAGGGAGTTTAGTCAGAGAGATGGAACAGGGAGTTTAGTCAGAGAGATGGAACAGGGAGTTTAGTCAGAGAGATGGAACAGAGAGTTTAGTCAGAGAGATGGAACAGAGAGTTTAGTCAGAGAGATGGAACAGAGAGTTTAGTCAGAGAGATGGAACAGAGAGTTTAGTCAGAGAAATGGAACAGAGGGTTTAGTCAGAGAGATGGAACAGGGAGTTTAGTCAGAGAGATGGAACAGGGAGTTTAGTCAGAGTTTAGTCAGAGAGATGGCACAGGGAGTTTAGTCAGAGAGATGGCACAGAGAGTTTAGTCAGAGAGATGGAACAGAGAGTTTAGTCAGAGAGATGGAACAGAGAGTTTAGTCAGAGAGATGGAACAGAGAGTTTAGTCAGAGAGATGGAACAGAGAGTTTAGTCAGAGAGATGGAACAGGGAGTTTAGTCAGAGAGATGGAACAGAGAGTTTAGTCAGAGAGATGGAACAGGGAGTTTAGTCAGAGAGATGGAACAGGGAGTTTAGTCAGAGAGATGGAACAGGGAGTTTAGTCAGAGAGATGGAACAGGGAGTTTAGTCAGAGAGATGGAACAGAGAGTTTAGTCAGAGAGATCGAACAGAGAGTTTAGTCAGAGAGATGGAACAGAGAGTTTAGTCAGAGAGATGGAACAGAGAGTTTAGTCAGAGAAATGGAACAGAGGGTTTAGTCAGAGAGATGGAACAGGGAGTTTAGTCAGAGAGATGGAACAGGGAGTTTAGTCAGAGTTTAGTCAGAGAGATGGAACAGGGAGTTTAGTCAGAGAGATGGAACAGAGAGTTTAGTCAGAGAGATGGAACAGAGAGTTTAGTCAGAGAGATGGAACAGAGAGTTTAGTCAGAGAGATGGAACAGAGAGTTTAGTCAGAGAGATGGAACAGGGAGTTTAGTCAGAGAGATGGAACAGGGAGTTTAGTAAGAGTTTAGTCAGAGAGATGGAACAGGGAGTTTAGTCAGAGTTTAGTCAGAGAGATGGAACAGGGAGTTTAGTCAGAGAGATGGAACAGAGAGTTTAGTCAGAGAGATGGAACAGGGAGTTTAGTCAGAGTTTAGTCAGAGAGATGGAACAGGGAGTTTAGTCAGAGAGATGGAACAGGGAGTTTAGTCAGAGAGATGGAACAGGGAGTTTAGTCAGAGTTTAGTCAGAGAGATGGAACAGGGAGTTTAGTCAGAGAGATGGAACAGGGAGTTTAGTCAGAGAGATGGAACAGGGAGTTTAGTCAGAGAGATGGAACAGGGAGTTTAGTCAGAGAGATGGAACAGAGAGTTTAGTCAGAGAGATGGAACAGGGAGTTTAGTCAGAGAGATGGAACAGGGAGTTTAGTCAGAGAGATGGAACAGGGAGTTTAGTCAGAGAGATGGAACAGAGAGTTTAGTAATAGTTTAGTCAGAGAGATGGAACAGGGAGTTTAGTCAGAGAGATGGAACAGCGAGTTTAGTCAGAGTTTAGTCAGAGAGATGGAACAGGGAGTTTAGTCAGAGTTTAGTCAGAGAGATGGAACAGGGAGTTTAGTCAGAGAGATGGAACAGAGAGTTTAGTCAGAGAGATGGAACAGGGAGTTTAGTCAGAGAGATGGAACAGGGAGTTTAGTCAGAGAGATGGAACAGAGAGTTTAGTCAGAGAGATGGAACAGGGAGTTTAGTCAGAGAGATGGAACAGAGAGTTTAGTCAGAGAGATGGAACAGAGAGATGGAACAGGGAGTTTAGTCAGAGAGATGGAACATGGAGTTTAGTCAGAGTTTAGTCAGAGAGATGGAACAGGGAGTTTAGTCAGAGAGATGGAACAGGGAGTTTAGTCAGAGAGATGGAACAGGGAGTTTAGTCAGAGAGATGGAACAGCGAGTTTAGTCAGAGTTTAGTCAGAGAGATGGAACAGGGAGTTTAGTCAGAGAGATGGAACAGCGAGTTTAGTCAGAGTTTACTCAGAGAGATGGAACAGAGAGTTTAGTCAGAGAGATGGAACAGAGAGTTTAGTCAGAGAGATGGAACAGGGAGTTTAGTCAGAGCCTCTCTACTGGGTTATTGACATGGGAAACATATGTTTACATTGTCAAAGCAAGTGAAGTAGATAATAAACAACAGTGAAATAAACAATAAAAATGAACAGTAAACATTACACTCACAGAGGTTCCAAAAGAATAAAGACATTTCTCTCTCCCCTGTCCCAGGTCTATGTAGGTGCATTGTGGGTGGTAGGCCCCGGTGCCACAGACGTACACATGGGTCCCCCCCCACCCCCTCTCCTTTCCTCACCTCAGTGCTGTGTCCCAGGTCTATGTAGGTGCATTGTGGGTGGTAGGCCCCGGTGCCACAGACGTACACATGGGTCTTATTGAAGGGCTGGAGGAGACGCACGTAGTTGGCGCAGTCAGTCTGAAACAACGTTAGGATTTACATTAAACATACGTGACACACTTCTACAGTACAGTCATAGTCAACAGAGATTAAACATGATATATAAATGCCATTTAGCAGATGCTTTTATCCAAAAGCGACATACAAAGTGCATACATACAGTACGAGTGCATACATACAGTACGGGTGCATACATACAGTACGAGTGCATACATACAGTACGGGTGCATACATACAGTACGAGTGCATACATACAGTACGAGTGCATACATACAGTACGAGTGCATACATACAGTACGGGTGCATACATACAGTACGAGTGCATACATACAGTACGAGTGCATACATACAGTACGAGTGCATACATACAGTACGAGTGCATACATACAGTACGAGTGCATACATACAGTACGGGTGCATACATACAGTACGAGTGCATACATACAGTACGAGTGCATACATACAGTACGAGTGCATACATACAGTACGAGTGCATACATACAGTACGAGTGGCCCCAGCCAGAATTAAACCCTCGATATTTGCGTTGAAAGTACCAACTGAGCTACAGAGGACCATCCTAAATCCTGTTCTTCTACCCACCAGCCTCATTAACCAGTTCGCTATCTTTGCCTCAAGGCCGATTTATTTATGAAGAAATCGACCAAAACAATTGATTGAAACTTGTCAGATTAGAATCACCTGTTGCCTCTGGTTGTTATTGTGTGTAAATGTCAGTCAGGTCCCATACAGAGGGATGAGAACCTACCCGTCTCCCCTGGGTCTCATAAAACACAAAACAACATGACCATCAATAAAGACAGGCCTTGTTTTAATGATACACTATGAGGGATACTTGGCCTTGTCCCAATAATGTACTATGAGCGTGCCAGAGGACTACTAAATAAGGCCTCAGATCCTCAGAGCACCTAAACAGCTTTGTGGGAAAGTTCATCCCATGTTGTTTATCCATGTTTGTTCTGGCTCTTAGAGCTGTTGTTACTTACCGACAGGTTCTTCCCTGCCAATCTGCAGTGTTCCACGTGTTCCTCCACAGCTGGCCAGTAAATCTAAAGGAGGGAGGGAGGGATACAGGTGAGGCATAAATATGGATACGGTACGCCTTTCATCATTACTTTATGATACCCCTCTGTGTTTTATTGAGAACGTGGCGATCTAAGAGAACACAGTTGGGAAGGAGCCTTGACTGATTCAAAACAGAGTCATGGTAATGTCATGGTGCTGGCCTTAACTCTACATTTACACGTAGATAGGGAGATTCACTGAGGTGCTGTCTGTACCGTGCGTGTAGGAAGAGCCAGGCTGTCCGAGTGGAGAAGGTAGATGTGGTCTCTACCCCCTACCAGGAGCCAGCCACGGTCCTCATCCAGCAGCAGGGACTGGTAACCTCCACTCACACCTCTGTCCCAGAACACGCTGGAACTGTTCATCCAACGCAAGTCTACAGAGAGGGAGGGAGAGAGGGAGAGAGAGAGGCAGAGGGGGGGGTAGAGGGAGAGAGAGCAGGGGGGGAGGGTGGGAGGGATGGCGAGAGAGAGCAAGAGAGGGAGGAGAGGGGGAGGGAGACAGGGGGAGGGGGTGAGGGAGAGCGAGAAAGAGGGAGGAGAGGGAGAGAGGGGGGAGACAGGAGAGAGAGAGAGAAAGAAAGAGGGAGAGAGAGAGAGAGAGAGGGAGAGAGAGAAAGAAAGAGGGAGAGAGAGAGAGAGAGGGAGAGAGAGAGAGAGATTTAATGTTTTGAAGTAACAGAATCAATTGAATCAGAGTTGGCAGAGAGCAACTATTGGTCAAAAACAAGCACTAAAAAAACTTGGACTGCATTTATCACAACCATCAGTTTGTCCAAACTACATACAATTTTAACTGATGTTTTTATTTTAGTTTTCCAAATCTAGTCTGTAGTCTGAGTACATTGACATGATTGATAAACAACATGTCAATCAAAGCTCATTCACTCAGTCAAAACAACAATGAAATCAGCCACTTTATGAAAATACGGTCCCTGGATACTCAAGTTGGAAAGTACATAGTTGCAATGTGTGTAATTCCAATAAACAGAGCAACTCAATCTCCCCCCTAAAAACAAACACATGTACATCCAGCATGCACGGGGCGAGCAACACCAGCGAACACTCGACAACCTATCTAGGGATCTTGTGTTTAACCGGTCAGAAAATGACCTGCACAAATCACAGCAAATTAACCCTGTAGCCCGGCTTTCCCACTCTGGGCTCTCTCTCCTGATAAATCAAAAGAAAAGTCCTGGCTGCTCAATTCAACTCCAAAACAACTCCTATAAAGTAGATGTTTACAGTGCTATAACCCTACATTATGTCATTTTAAGGGTTGCAGAGAGGATATATGGTAAGTAAATAACTTCATTTATTTATACTTATCCAGCACAAAGGCCCAACACTTTATCAAGACTCTAGACACAAGAGTCTAGAGACAAGAGACAAGAGTCTAAAGTCCAGAGTCTAGAGTCTAGACACAAGAGTCATAACTCTAACCTTCTGCTGTATAAGACAGCTTTGGAAGAAGGAGGAGGAGGAGGATGATGAGGGCGAGGATGAGGAAGAGGAGGAAGAGGAGGAGGAAGAGGAGGACGAGAGAACGAGGAGGATGACGAGGAGGAGGATAAGGCCTCCTTGGGTCAGTTCCACTGCTGAGGTAGCTATCAACAATCAGTGTCTCATGAAATATGTTTAACAAAAATAACTGGTTTATTTACCAAGTCACCCTTTCTCCATGTTTACATTTCATATTAACATAATATTATCTGTGAACCGCTCAAATATCAAATTAAATGTTTCAGCCATAGACTAAACCTTGATTTAATGAGAAGGATGTGTAGGAAAATAATTATGGATAAGCACTGTAAAATCCAACGTATAACTAATAAGACTGGAGATATGTGTGTAAATAAACTATGGAGTCTGACATCTCACCACCCCCATCTCACCACCCCCCTTTTTCCACATTTTGTTACGTTACAGCCTTATTCTATAATGGATAAAAGTTGTTTTTCCCCCCTCATCAATCTAACAACAATATATACCCCACAATGACAAAGCCAAAACAGGTTTTTCAATTTTTTTGCAAATGTATTACATTTTTTTTTTTTAAGAAATACCTTCATTACATAGGTATTCAGACCCTCTGCTATGAGACTCTAAATTAAGCTCAAGTGCATCCTGTTTCCATTGATCATCCTTGAGATGATTCTACAACTTGATTGGAGTCCATCTGTGGTAAATTACATTGATTGGACATGCAATTGAAAGGCACACACCTGTCTATAACAGGTCCCACAGTTGACAGTGCATGTCAGGGCAAAAACCAAACCATGAGGTCGAAGGAATTGTCTGTAGAGCTCCGAGACAGGATTGTGTCGAGGTACAGATCTGGGGAAGGGTACCAAAAATGTGCACCATTGAAGGTCCCCAAGAACACAGTGGCCTCCATCATTCTTAAATGCAATAAGTTTGGAACCACCAAGACTCTTCCTAGAGCTGGCCGCCCGGCCAAACTAAGCAATCAGGGGAGAAGGGCCTTGGTCAGGGAGGTGACCAAGAACCCAATGGTCACTCTGACAGAGCTCCAGAGTTCCTCTGTCACGCCCTGACCTTAGAGATCCTTATTTATTCTCTATGTTTGGTTAGGTCAGGGTGTGACTCGGGTGGGAAAATCTATGTTTTCTATTTCTTTGTTGTTTTGCCGTGTGTGTGGTTCCCAATCAGAGGCAGCTGGCTATTTGTTGTCTCTGATTGTGGATCATATAATAGTTGTCATTTTCCGTTTGGGTTTTGTGGGGTGTTGTTTTCTGTTTAGGTTGTTTCCCTGACAGAACTGTGCACTTTCATTTTCTCCTTTTGTCATTTTGTTTGAGTGTTTTTGTGAACATTAAATTATGAACACTTTCCACGCTGCGCTTTGCTCTCATTCCGACGACGAACGTTACATCCTCGTGGAGATGGGAGAATCTTCCAGAAGGACAACCATCTCTTCAGTACTCCACCAATTAGGCCTTTATGGTAGAGTGGCCCGACAAAGCAAATATATATTTTTTTAATAATTGACACATGCGCCGAATACAGTGAAATGCTTACTTACAAGGCCTTACCCAACAATGCAGTTTTAAGAAAAATATCCCAAAAATAATAAATAAAAGTAACAAATAATTAAAGAGCAGCAGTAAAATAACAATAGTGAGGGTACCGGTACAGAGTCAATGTGCGGGGGCACCAGTTACCGCACGGCAAGCGGTATCGGAGCACCAAGTCTAGGTCCAAAAGGCTCCTTAACAGCATCTACCCCCCAAGACATAAGACTGCTGAACAGCTAATCATGGCCACCCAGACAATTTACATTGACCCCCCCCCCCCCCCCCCTTTGTTTTTACACTGCTGCTACTCACTGTTTATTATCTATGCATAGTCAGTTTACCTCTACCTACATGTACAAATTACCTCAACTAACCTGTACCCCCACACACTGACTCGGGGGGTACCCCCTGTATATAGCCTCGTTTGTAACGGGTGTCATCGGAAGGAAGAGACCAAGGCGCAGCGCTCTTAGAGTTCCACATCATTTAATCACGAAGTGAAACTAAAACAGGACAAAACAATAAAGAATACAACGACCGAACAGCTTCGATGTGCAAACTCCCTGCACACAAACAAAGAACAAGATCCCACACAGAAAGAGGGAAAAGGGCTGCCTAAGTATGATCCCCAATCAGAGACAACGATAGACAGCTGCCTCTGATTGGGAACCACACTCGGCCAGAAACAAAGAAATACAAAACCTAGAATTACAGAACATAGAATGCTTACCCAAATCACACCATGACCAAAACAAATTAGAGACATAAAAAGGATCTCTAAGGTCAGGGCGTGACATCGTTATTGTTATTTAATGTTTTACATTTTATTACATTTTTTAACTTTAGTTTATTTATTAAATATTTTCTTAACTGTATTTCTTGAACTGCATTGCTGGTTAAGGGCTTGTAAGTAAACATTTCACGGTAAGGTCTACCTACACCTGTTGTATTCGGTGCATGTGACAAATACAATTTGATTTGATCTGTTGATTTTTGCTTCAGTCCCAAATGTCAGTCCTTTCTCTCTCTGTTGTTAATAGAAAGCCTCTGTGCTGCACACTGTGCAACGTGTCTCTCGAGCTGGTCACCACAGCCCACTGTCTGCTGATGGAGATGGATGAGGAGCAGCGGACGGTATAAAGTCATGAAGTATCCTCTTCAGCCATCACAGAAGACTTCATGACAGATGTGAAAATTTCTCAGTTCCAACCCAGGGATTCCAGAACCCTTTCTAACCACATTCCAGAACTAGTGGCACTCTGCTCCATTCAGCTCTCTGTCAGAACAAAGCCTTCAGAGCTCAATGGGGGAAAAGTCATGCTTTATCTCTCCTCTAAGTGTCACAGTCCATTTGGACCCCCAACATCCTCTAGCAGTAGAGAGCAGCCAAGGTGAGACAGTCCATTTGGACTCCCAACATCCTCTAGCAGTAGAGAGCACCCAAGGTGAGACAGTCCATTTGGACTCCCAACATCCTGTCTAGTAGTAGAGAGCCCCCAAGGTGAGACAGTCCATTTGGACCCCCAACATCCTGTCTAGTAGTAGAGAGCCCCCAAGGTGAGACAGTCCATTTGGACCCCCAACATCCTGTCTAGCAGTAGAGAGCACCCAAGGTGAGACAGTCTGACTCAGTACTGCACAAAGCAGAAGTATATCCTAGGAGGGCTGGTGAGGTCATCTCTATGAACAACTACAAATGAATACATACAGTACTGATCTAATCATCATTTCACATACGCATGTAAACAAGTGCACACAGTCACACGGTCACATTTCATGGTACCTTCTAGATCAGTTCTATCCACCTAAATCCACCCTGTTTTTATTATGTCAAGTTACCCTGAAAATAGGAGAGACTTGGGAATTACCAAACATTGAGATTGGCCTACCTCATATTTGAAAGGTTTCAAAACAGATGACCCACTCATTGTATATGTCCTCATTCTAACTGCAAGATATAAATCAGACCTTTTTTTTTTTACAGTTCCGATCAGATCAACTAGTGAGTGTAGCAGAAAATAACGCAGATCTGATCTTAATGACTTTACGATGTAATCAACATTTGTGGATAACATGTCCCATAACTATGACATTTATATGATATGATTCAGTCTCTGTGTTATTTCGACATCCTCTGTTTCCTATATGTTGCCGTGCAGAACCACTTCAAAGCATCACAACCTCTTACGGTTAGGGATAACACGAGGGTTAACTTGCACGCGTTTATTGGCCGTCTTATTGAACTCTCACAGCCCATAACTTACATCTCACTGGACGTTGTGGGAACAGTGTAGCTTATAGGTGGAATCCTGGATCTCTTTCATTTGGCACCAACTCACAGAAAGAATCACACCGTCTGATCTGAACAGACATAGCTAGGAAATGTGTCTCCAATTAAAAGGAAAATAAAATGTCAACCATTACGAGATAAGAAAGTTCAGGGAGAGTAACAGGGCATGTCCCAAATGACACCATATGCCCTTTGAAGTGCACTACTTTACACCTAGGTCAATAGGACTCTGGTCAAAAGTAGTGCAATATATTGGGAATACGGGTGCCATAGGGCTCTGGTCAAAAGTAGTGCACTATATAGGGAATAGGATGCCATTTAGGAAGCATCCACAGTCATCATCTTTTGGCTGCAGAACAGTCAATCACAGAGTTAGTATGAGGTCACATTAGTAATATGATCAAATCCAGGAACTAGACGCTGAATAGACTGTAAAATCACTTTTAGCCAGACTAAAACATTCATATACAGACACAGCTATTATTTTGTTTTCATTAGTCTATTTTGGAGTTGGATTATCAAAAAAAAACTGTGGTTGACCTGTTCTTGCACAAGTCTGTTTATTTCCCCACTCTGACAATTTATATATTTGTTGATTGATAAACCTTGATCAGTATGGACAAAATGTCACTAAGTGGGCCGATGCGGCAGAAGAAGAAACTCAATCTGATCTGATACAGACACAAGGCTCTCTATACAGACACAAGGCTCTCTATACAGACACAAGGCTCTCTATACAGATACAAGGTTCTCTATACAGACACAATGTTCTCTATACAGACACAAGGCTCTCTATACAGACACAAGGTTCTCTATACAGACACAAGACTCTCTGTACAGACACAAGGTTCTCTATACAGACACAATGTTCTCTATACAGACACAATGTTCTCTATACAGACACAATACTCTCTATACAGACACAAGACTCTCTATACAGACACAAGACTCTCTATACAGACACAATACTCTCTATACAGACACAAGGTTCTCTATACAGACACAATGTTCTCTATACAGACACAATACTCTCTATACAGACACAATACTCTCTACACAGACACAAGACGCTCTATACAGACACAAGGTTCTCTATACAGACACAATGTTCTCTATACAGACACAATACTTTCTATACAGACACAAGACTCTCTATACAGACACAAGGTTCTCTATACAGACACAAGGTTCTCTATACAGACACAAGGTTCTCTATACAGACACAATGTTCTCTATACAGACACAATACTCTCTATACAGACACAATACTCTCTATACAGACACAAGACGCTCTATACAGACACAAGGTTCTCTATACAGACACAATGTTCTCTATACAGACACAATACTCTCTATACAGACACAAGGTTCTCTATACAGACACAAGGTTCTCTATACAGACACAATGTTCTCTATACAGACACAATACTCTCTATACAGACACAATACTCTCTATACAGACACAAGACGCTCTATACAGACACAAGGTTCTCTATACAGACACAATGTTCTCTATACAGACACAATACTCTCTATACAGACACAAGACTCTCTATACAGACACAAGGTTCTCTATACAGACACAAGGTTCTCTATACAGACACAAGGTTCTCTATACAGACACAATACTCTCTATACAGACACACGGTTCTCTATACAGAGCAGTAATCCTACATTAAGCCTTTTGGCATGGCTTTGGTCACCCAGGAATGAATTGTATATCCGCACAGGGATCTGACTACATCCCTGTATGTCCGGGAGCATCAAGGAAGTATCTGTGTAGTTAAGCCCAATACGATTTACTACTAATCTGTCTAACCAATTCCAGAGACAGTTTCTTAACGTTGCAAAGTTCTCCTTTTTTCACTCTGAGACTCCATATATCCTTATTTAAGGTCAGTGTTTAGCGTGTTGAGAAATCCTGCATGTTTGTGCTGTGGCGTGTGAATGACGCAGGATAATGGCAAACATTTGTTTAATAAGACCTTCAGAGCAGATCAAACACATGGAACCTGAGAACTGGGTGTGTGCCCAACACCTGTACTGCATACTTGAAGTCGGACAGAGGTTGGAGGAGGTTGTTGTTGGGCTGAATTGACCAGCTGAATACATGTAATTCCTTCCAGGGACTTTAACGCTACAGGATAATGGGACTCAGACACACGCTACAGGATAATGGGACTCAGACACACACACACGCTACAGGATAATGGGACTCAGACACACACACACACACACGCTACAGGATAATGGGACTCAGACACACACACACACTACAGGATAATGGGACTCAGACACACACACACACATTCTAGTGGGATAGCAGTGATTAAATAAAATGGAAGCAGTTGTTATTAGGAGGGTTTGTTGGTAGATAGAAGGAGCATGGGTTTTCTAGTCCAGTAGGATTCACATGTGTCAGGGAAGTACCCTAGTTTGTTTACGTGTGGTAAGACTCTTGGCATGTGTATCAGTGCCAGGGAATAGGACTGTAACATGGACATTACCTACAATGAAGGCCAGTCTACCACCGGAGCTGTATTAGTCATGACACTGCACAGTTCTGTCTGACATCACTCCTCTTGGAATGAGTGGGGAGGGGAGGTATGGCAGGCCAGGCAGTGTCTAACCACACACACACGCACACACACGCACGCACACACGCACACACACACACACACACACACACACACACATACGGTCTCTAAAATGTTCTGGTTTCCATCAGCTCAACAATCTTCTGAACCACGGCAGGCACAGAGGCACGCCATAGAGACATCTGGAATTCCAATGATCTCCGAACACCTGGCAGCAACCTGACTGACTGACCTCAGAAACAAGAGACGTCTCCAACTCTCCCTTCGTACTGAGGAACGTCTTCAACAAACAATGACTGGGAATACATGTCAATATTTGTTCTATTGTTCACAAAAGGCTACGGTATTCAAAGTTATCTTTACTGATTCTTACCATGATAGCATGAGTTACCATGATAGCATGAGTTACCATGATAGCATGAGTTACCATGATAGCATGAGTTACCATGATAGCATGAGTTACCATGATAACATGAGTTACCATGATAGCATGAGTTACCATGTGATAGCATGAGTTACCATGATAACATGAGTTACCATGATAGCATGAGTTACCATGATAGCATGAGTTACCATGATAGCATGAGTTACCATGATAGCATGAGTTACCATGATAGCATGAGTTACCATGATAACATGAGTTACCATGATAACATGCGTTACCATGATAACATGCGTTACCATGATAACATGAGTTACCATGATAACATGAGTTACCATGATAGCATGAGTTACCATGATAACATGAGTTGAAAGGGTCCCGTGTGGCTTAGCTGGTAAAGCATGGCACTTGCAAGGTCAGGGTTTTGGGTTTGATTCCCACGAGGGGGGGAGGACCAGTATAAAGGTATGAAAAGGGTATGAAAAGGGTATGAAAAAGGTATGCGTTCTCCACTGTAAGTTGCTCTGCTAAATGATAAAATAATCATGTGCCAACATTGCTCACTGTACTGTAGGACACAAACCAGAACAACCTGTGGACCTAAAGCAGCATGCATGATCACACTCATAACAGTAACGCTCCTTAAGCTTAAGTGGGAATAACATCTTATAGTTTCTACTTTCAAAGTTGGACAGAAAATGAAAGCACAGACATATGGTAATCCACAAGGTAATAAAAAACCAACCATAGGGGGGTTGTCCTTACACCATGCTTTGGGATCAGTCACGGATTAAGGCAAACCTCACGCTAGAACCGTAGGGTGGGGATCTCCTTACATCATGCTCGGGATCAGTCACGGATACCTCACGCTAGAAGTCCCCAGGAACAACGTCAGTCTTACAGTAACCACTGGGACACTTCAAAGTACTGGACGTTTCAACAGCAGCCTATTAAAATCATTTAACAGTGGTTTTTGTCAACCCACTTTTGAACGCTCCTTTTGAAATACACCCTTGAACCTTGAGACCTGAAGACTTGCGTTGCCTCCCCTGAGAGGTAAAGACTTTACTTAGGCTTTTAGTTCTGCGGGTCGACACAGTCTTGTGAATCGCAGGAGACACAGGTTCGAAATCACTTGTTGACTCTTGTAATTGGTATGTGGTTTGTAAATGATGAAGAGAAACACATACTTCCTGCCTGGCTGGCTCCCATACAGTGAGTCATGCCAGTTGGGGTCAAGTCCTGGCAATTCCTTTGTTGAACTGGATGTGGAATTTTTCAAGAGGATTTTTCTGCCTTGATTTGATTAGAATTATTATTAATAAGTGCAATTGAGCCAAATGTTTCGATCTGATGTTTTTCTAGCGCAGTGGGAAGAAGGATGTATCAACTTAAACATCCAATCTAGTTTCAACTCCAGTATTTGTTTTCATAGTGAAGCCAGGTAGCCAAGTCTCCCCTTTTCCATTTATTTTAGTGTCAAGGATAAATCCATGGTTAACGTCAATGTGTGCTTCAATTGCCAGTTGAAAAACAGTGTTCCTTCCTGTTCTTCAGGTTTCTCCCTATGTCCAGAGGGTGTGTATTTTTGTA
>NC_052326.1:51965679-51984177 GCF_016432855.1 Salvelinus namaycush | reverse complement strand
TTCATCCTTACTGCTGTGTTACTGTAGAGGTGGTGGTTTATCCTTACTGCTGTGTTACTGTAGAGGTGGTGGTTTTAACCGCTGTGTTACTGTAGAGATGGTGGTTCATCCTTACTGCTGTGTTACTGTAGAGGTGGTGGTTTATCATTACTGCTGTGTTACTGTAGAGGTGGTGGTTTATCCTTACTGCTGTGTTACTGTAGAGGTGGTGGTTTATCCTTACTGCTGTGTTACTGTAGAGATGGTGGTTTATCCTTACTGCTGTGTTACTGTAGAGATGGTGGTTTATCCTTACTGCTGTGTTACTGTAGAGGTGGTGGTTTTAACTGCTGTGTTACTGTAGAGATGGTGGTTTATCCTTACCGCTGTGTTACTGTAGAGATGGTGGTTTATCATTACTGCTGTGTTACTGTAGAGGTGGTGGTTTATCCTTACCGCTGTGTTACTGTAGAGGTGGTGGTTTATCATTACTACTGTGTTACTGTAGAGATGGTGGTTTATCATTACTGCTGTGTTACTGTAGAGATGGTGGTTTATCCTTACTGCTGTGTTACTGTAGAGGTGGTGGTTTATCATTACTGCTGTGTTACTGTAGAGTGTGGTTTTTAACTGCTGTGTTACTGTAGAATGGTGGTTTATCCTTACTGCTGTGTTACTGTAGAGATGGTGGTTTATCCTTACTGCTGTGTTACTGTAGAGATGTGGTTTATCCTTACTGCTGTGTTACTGTAGAGATGGTGGTTATCATTAACTGCGGTGTTACTGTAGAGATGGTGGTTTATCCTTACTGCTGTGTTACGTAAGGTTTGGTTTATCCTTACTGCTGTGTTACTGTAGAGGTGGTGGTTTATCCTTACGCTGTGTTACTGTAGAGGTGGTGGTTTATCCTTACCGCTGTGTTACTGAAAGGTGGTGGTTTATCCTTACTGCTGTGTTACTGTAGAGATGGTGGTTTATCATTACCGCTGTGTTACTGTAGAGGTGTGTTTATCATTACGCTGTGTACTGTAGAGATGGTTTTTATCCTTACTGCTGTGTTACTGTAGAGATGGTGGTTTATCCTTACTGCTGTGTTACTGTAGAGATGGTGGTTTTATCCTTACTGCTGTGTTACTGTAGAGTGGTGGTTTATCCTTACTGCTGTGTTACTGTAGGATGGTGGTTTATCCTTACTGCTGTGTTACTGTAGAGATGGTGGTTTATCCTTACTGCTGTGTTACTGTAGATGGTGGTTTATCCTTATCGCTGTGTTACTGTAGAGATGGTGGTTTATCCTTACTGCTGTGTTACTGTAGAGGTGGTGGTTTTAACTGCTGTGTTACTGTAGAGATGGTGGTTTATCCTTACTGCTGTGTTACTGTAGAGATGTGGGTTTATCCTACTGCGGTGTTACTGTAAAGATGGTGGTTTATCCTTACTGCTGTGTTACTTGTAGAGATGGTGGTTTATCCTTACTGCTGTGTTACTGATAATGGTGGTTTATCCTTACTGCTGTGTTACTGTAGAGATGGTGGTTTATCATTACCGCTGTGTTACTGTAGAGATGGTGGTTTATCCTTACTGCTGTGTTACTGTAGAGGTGGTGGTTTATCATTACTGCTGTGTTACTGTAGAGGTGGTGGTTTTAACTGCTGTGTTACTGTAGAGGTGGTGGTTTATCCTTACTGCTGTGTTACTGTAGAGATGGTGGTTTATCCTTACTGCTGTGTTACTGTAGAGGTGGTGGTTTTAACTGCTGTGTTACTGTAGAGATGGTGGTTTATCATTACTGCTGTGTTACTGTAGAGATGGTGGTTTATCATTACTGCTGTGTTACTGTAGAGGTGGTGGTTTATCATTACTGCTGTGTTACTGTAGAGTGGTGGTTTATCATTACGCTGTGTTACTGTAAGATGGTGGTTTTCCTTACTGCTGTGTCTGTAGAGGTGGGTTTATCCTTACGCTGTGTTACTGTAGAGGTGGTGGTTATCCTTACCGCTTTGTTACTGTAGAGATGGTGGTTTATCCTTATTCTGTGTGACTGTAGAGATGGTGGTTTATCCTTACGTTGTGTTACTGTAGAGGTGGTGGTTTATCCTTACTGCTGTGTTACTGTAGAGGTGGTGGTTTATCATTACTGCTGTGTTACTGTAGGTGGTGGTTTATCATTACTGCTGTGTTTACTGTAAGGTGGTGGTTTTATCCTTACCGCTGTGTTACTGTAGAGGTGGTGGTTTATTCATTACTACTGTGTTACTGTAAGATGGTGGTTTTCATTACTGCTGTGTTACTGTAGATGTGGTGGTTTATCCTTACTGCTGTGTTACTGTAGAGGTGGTGGTTTATCATTACTGCTGTGTTACTGTAGAGTGTGTGGTTTAACTGCTGTGTTACTGTAGAGATGGTGGTTTATCCTTACTGCTGTGTTACTGTAGAGATGGTGGTTTATCCTTACTGCTGTGTTACTGTAGAGGTGGTGGTTTATCCTTACTGCTATGTTACTGTAGAGGTGGTGGTTTATCATTACTACTGTGTTACTGTAGAGATGGTGGTTTATCATTACTGCTGTGTTACTGTAGAGGTGGTGGTTTATCATTACTACTGTGTTACTGTAGAGATGGTGGTTTATCATTACTGCTGTGTTACTGTAGAGGTGGTGGTTTATCCTTACTGCTGTGTTACTGTAGAGGTGGTGGTTTATCCTTACCGCTGTGTTACTGTAGAGGTGGTGGTTTATCCTTACCGCTGTGTTACTGTAGAGATGGTGGTTTATCATTACCGCTGTGTTACTGTAGAGATGGTGGTTTATCATTACCGCTGTGTTACTGTAGAGGTGCTGGTTTATCATTACCGCTGTGTTACTGTAGAGATGGTGGTTTATCATTACCGCTGTGTTACTGTAGAGGTGGTGGTTTATCATTACTGCTGTGTTACTGTAGAGGTGGTGGTTTATCATTACCGCTGTGTTACTGTAGAGATGGTGGTTTATCCTTACTGCTGTGTTACTGTAGAGATGGTGGTTTATCCTTACTGCTGTGTTACTGTAGAGATGGTGGTTTATCCTTACTGCTGTGTTACTGTAGAGATGGTGGTTTATCCTTACTGCTGTGTTACTGTAGAGATGGTGGTTTATCCTTATCGCTGGTGTACTGTAAGATGGTGGTTTATCCTTACTGCTGTGTTACTGTAGAGGTGTGGTTTTAACTGCTGTGTTACTGTAGAGATGGTGGTTTATCCTTACTGCTTGTTACTGTAGAGTTGGTGGTTTATCCTTACTGCTGTGTTACTGTAGAGATGGTGTTTATCCTTATGCTGTTACTGAGAGTGTTTATCCTTACCGCTGTGTTACTGTAGTAGAGATGGTGGTTTATCCTTACTGCTGTTTTACTGTAGAGATGGTGGTTTATCATTACCGCTGTGTTACTGTAAGAGATGGTGGTTTATCCTTACTGCTGTGTTACTGTAGAGGTGGTGGTTTATCATTACTGCTGTGTTACTGTAGAGGTGGTGGTTTTAACTGCTGTGTTACTGTAGAGGTGGTGGTTTATCCTTACTGCTGTGTTACTGTAGAGATGGTGGTTTATCCTTACTGCTGTGTTACTGTAGAGATGGTGGTTTATCATTACTGCTGTGTTACTGTAGAGGTGGTGGTTTTAACTGCTGTGTTACTGTAGAGATGGTGGTTTATCATTACTGCTGTGTTACTGTAGAGGTGGTGGTTTATCATTACTGCTGTGTTACTGTAGAGGTGGTGGTTTATCATTACCGCTGTGTTACTGTAGAGATGGTGGTTTATCCTTACTGCTGTGTTACTGTAGAGGTGGTGGTTTATCCTTACTGCTGTGTTACTGTAGAGGTGGTGGTTTATCCTTACTGCTGTGTTACTGTAGAGATGGTGGTTTATCCTTACTGCTGTGTTACTGTAGAGATGGTGGTTTATCCTTACTGCTGTGTTACTGTAGAGTGGTGGTTTATCCTTACTGCTGTGTTACTGTAGAGTTGGTGGTTATCCTTACTGCTGTGTTACTTTAAGATGGTGGTTTATCCTTACTGCTGTGTTACTGTAGAGATGGTGGTTTATCATACCGCTGTGTTACTGTAGAGGTGTGGTTATCATTACTGCTGTGTTACTGTAGAGGTGGTGGTTTATCATTACTGCTGTGTTACTGTAGAGATGGTGGTTTATCATTACTGCTGTGTTACTGTAGAGATGGTGGTTTATCCTTACTGCTGTGTTACTGTAGAGGTGGTGGTTTATCCTTACTGCTGTGTTACTGTAGAGATGGTGGTGTATCCTTACCGCTGTGTTACTGTAGAGATGGTGGTTTATCCTTACCGCTGTGTTACTGTAGAGATGGTGGTTCATCCTTACTGCTGTGTTACTGTAGAGATGGTGGTTTATCCTTACTGCTGTGTTACTGTAGAGGTGGTGGTTTTAACCGCTGTGTTACTGTAGAGATGGTGGTTCATCCTTACTGCTGTGTTACTGTAAGATGGTGGTTATCCTTACTGCTGTGTTACTGTAGAGATGGTGGTTTATCATTACTGCTGTGTTACTGTAGAGATGGTGGTTTTATCATTACTGCTGTGTTACTGTAGAGATGGTGGTTTATCCTTACTGCTGTGTTACTGTAGAGATGGTGGTTTATCCTTACTGCTGTGTTACTGTAGAGATGGTGGTTTATCCTTACTGCTGTGTTACTGTAGAGATGGTGGTTTATCCTTACTGCTGTGTTACTGTAGAGGTGGTGGTTTATCCTTACTGCTGTGTTACTGTAGAGGTGGTGGTTTATCCTTACTGCTGTGTTACTGTAGAGTTGGTGGTTTATCCTTACTGCTGTGTTACTGTAGAGATGGTGGTTTATCCTTACTGCTGTGTTACATCTCTCCTCCTCCTCTCCTCCTCACCCCTCTCTTTCTCTCCTCCTATCCTCTTCCTATCCTCTCATCTCTCCTCCTCCTCAACCCCCGTCCTCCTCTCCTCCTCCCTCCTCTCCTCCACCTATCCTCAACTACTCTTCTCCTCTCCTCCTCCCCCCTCTCTTCTCTCCTCCTCTCCTCCTCCCTCCTCTCCTCCACCTATCCTCAACTACTCTTCTCCTCTCCTCCTCCCCCCTCTCTTCTTCTCCTCCTCTCCTCCTCCCTCCTCTCCTCCTCTCCTCCACCTATCCTCAACTACTCTTCTCCTCTCCTCCTCTCTTCCTCCTATCCTCTCATCTCCCCTCCTCCTCTACCCCCTCCTCCTCTCCTCCTCTCATCCTCTCCTCCTCTCCCCCCTCCTCCTTCTCCCTCTGCCTGAGTGCTAATCCTTCCTGCCATGTTGATCAGAGAAACAAGCCTTCCTTTCTCGTCCTTCCTGTTGGCTGCATCTGCTCATTCAACCAATCTGTATTTTATTCCCTTGTTTGAATAGCTGTGGACAGATTTGCCTCATGTTTTAGTAGAGTAGCCCTATGAATGTATATTTATTAGGTTGTAATTGTCTGAGAGAGCAGGAGAGACACACACACACACACACACACACACACACACACACACACACACACACACACACACACACACACACACACACACACACAACCACTACTCCCACACACATCCCTAATGTCATTAGGATAGAGAATACATCATCAATCCACTGTATGTGCCTGCGTCTGTGTTAGTGTGTGATTGTGTGTCTGTGTGTTTGTTTGTGTGTGTGTGTGTGTTTGTATGTGTGTGTTTGTTTGTGTGTGTGTTTGTGTGTGTGTGTGTGTGTGTATGTATGTGTGTGTGTGTGTGTGTGTGTGTGTGTGTGTGTTTTTATGTATGTATGTATGTGTGTGTGTGTGTGTGTTTTTATGTATGTATGTATGTATGTGTATGTGTGTGTGTGTTTGTGTGTGTGTGTGTGTGTGTGTGTGTGTGTGTGTGTGTGTGTGTGTGTGTGTGTGTGTGTGTGTGTGTGTGTGTGTGTGTGTGTGTGTGTGTGTGTGTGTGCGTGCGTGCGTGCGTGTGTGTGTGCAGCCACAGTATATTTGGTCATATTTTTGAAACCAGGTTTGCTAACTAACAGATGGCCTTATAGAATTAAAGTTCTATTAAACAATTTATATGAACTGAACAAAAATATTAACACAATATGCAACAGATTTTACTGAGTTACAGTTCATATGAGGAAATCAGTCAACTGAAGTAAATTCATTAGGTCCTAATCTATGGGTTTCACATGACTAGGAATACAGATGTTGGTCACAGATATCTTAAAAAGCGGATCAGAAAACCAGTCAGTATCTGGTGTGACCACCATTTTTGGTGGTGGATGAATGGCACAACAATGGGCCTTAGGATCGCGTATTGCTATCTCAATCAATCAATCAATCAAGTTTATTTTATATAGCCCTTCGTACATCAGCTAATATCTCGAAGTGCTGTACAGAAACCCAGCCTAAAACCCCAAACAGCAAGCAATGCAGGTGTAGAAGCACGGTGGCTAGGAAAACTCCCTAGAAAGGCCAAAACCTAGGAAGAAACCTAGAGAGGAACATGCTATGAGGGGTGCCCAGTCCTCTTCTGGCTGTGCCGGGTGGAGATTATAACAGAACTATGCCAAGATGTTCAAAAATGTTCATAAGTGACAGCATGGTCAAATAATAATCATGAATAATTTTCAGTTGGCTTTTCATAGCCGATCATTAAGAGTTGAAAAACAACAGGTCTGGGACAGGTGGCGGTTCCATAACCGCAGGCAGAACAGTTGAAACTGGAATATCTCTGTGCATTCAAATTGCCATCGATAAAATGCACTTGTGTTTGTTGTATGTAGCTTATGCCTGCCCATACCATAACCCCACGGCCACCATGTGGAACTCTGTTCACCATGTGGACATCAGCAAACCGCTGTACACGCTGTCTGCCATCTGCCCGGTACAGTTGAAACCGGGATTCATCTGTGAAGAGCACACTTCTCCAGCAAAACATTCACCCACATGACTCCATACACGTGGTCTGCGGTTGTGAGGCCTGTTGGACAGGCTGTACTCTAAAAGGTACAGGCGACTTATAGTTGAGACATAAACATTCAATTCTCTGACCACAGCTCTGGTGGACATTCCTGCAGTCAGCATACCAATTACACGCTCCTTCAAAATTTGAGACATCTGTGGCATTGTCTGAGAGTGTGTCTGTGTATTAGAGAGAAAGTATTCTATGTTAAGCAGATGATCTACTCCTCACCAATTGGTAGCAGACCTGGGTTCAAATACTATTTGGCATCTTTCAAATATTTGAAACCTTTGCTCTAGCCTGCCTAGAGTGCCAGATCTTGCACATTTCTGACTTTCCCATTGGTTCCATTGAGCCAGACAAGCTCAATCAAGCCCAGATAATGTATTATAAATTATTTCAAATAATATTTGAACCCAGGTGTGATTAGCAGCTAGGAGCCACATCTGTGTGGGGATCTCAGGTGGGCTGTGTTTCTTTCTGCCTGGCCAGGCTCTCCATAGGCCCTAGGGATCCCACTCTGCTCGGTTCTACTCTGCCCTGCTGGCCCACCGAATCTCTATCTCTCTTTCTCGCTCTGTATTTTTATTGGTCACTCTCTCTCCTTGTCTCTCTCTCCATCTCTCTCTCTCTCTCTTTCTCTCTCTCTCTCTCTATTTCTCTGTCCGTATGTCTGTCTGTCTTTTTGTCTGTCTCTTCTCTATCCCCCCACCTCCATACGGATAACAACACGGTAGGGTGAGACAGGGCAGGGCTGACACACAGACATATGAGTAAATGAGTGAGTGAGTGAATGAGGGTGGAGGGATTCAAGATGCTCACTGCCCCAATTCCAAATGATCTGATCTGTTGTCTATTATTAAACGTCGACTCCCAAATGACTCATATACCAAATGATCTGAGCTGTTAAACGTCCACTCTCAAATGACTCATATACCAAATGATCTGAGCTGTTCATTTTTGTATATTATCTACTTCACTTGCTTTGGCAATGTTAACATATGTTTCCCATGCCAATAAAGCCCCTTGAATTGAATTGAGTTGAATTGTACAGATATAAAACACACTGTTGTGGCTGGAGACAGGGCTGGAGACGGGGCTGGAGGCGGGGCTGGAGGCGGGGCTGGAGGCGGGGCTGGAGACGGGGCTGGAGACGGGGCTGGAGACGGGGCTGGAGGCGGGTCTGGAGACGGGTCTGGAGACGGGGCTGGAGACGGGTCTGGAGGCGGGGCTGGAGGCGGGGCTGGAGACGGGGCTGGAGGCGGGGCTGGAGGCGGGGCTGGAGACAGGGTTGGAGGCGGGGCTGGAGGCTCTCTCCTCTCCCCTCCTGTTGGTGAGGTACCTGGTGCATGTGACAGAGGTAGAATAGAGTACAAGGCACAGCAGGACACGGTAGGACAGGACAGGGTTGGACAGGACAGGGCACAGCAGGACACGGTAGGACAGGACAGGGCACAGTAGGACACGGTAGGACAGGACAGGGCACAGTAGGACACGGTAGGACAGGACACGGTAGGACAGGACAGGGCACAGTAGGACACGGTAGGACAGGACAGGGTTGGACAGGACAGGGCACAGTAGGACACGGTAGGACAGGACAGGGCACAGTAGGACACGGTAGGACAGGACAGGGCACAGTAGGACACGGTAGGACAGGACACGGTAGGACAGAACAGGGTTGGACAGGACAGGGCACAGCAGGACACGGTAGGACAGGACAGGGTTGGACAGGACAGGGCACAGTAGGACACGGTAGGACAGGACACGGTAGGACAGGACACGGTAGGACAGGACACGGTAGGACAGAACAGGGTTGGACAGGACAGGGCACAGCAGGACACGGTAGGACAGGACAGGGTTGGACAGGACAGGGCACAGCAGGACACGGTAGGACAGGACAGGGTTGGACAGGACAGGGCACAGTAGGACACGGTAGGACAGGACAGGGTTGGACAGGACAGGGCACAGTAGGACACGGTAGGACAGGACACGGTAGGACAGGACACGGTAGGACAGGACACGGTAGGACAGAACAGGGTTGGACAGGACAGGGCACAGCAGGACACGGTAGGACAGGACAGGGTTGGACAGGACACGGCACAGTAGGACACGGTAGACAGGACAGGGTTGACGACACGGTAGGACAGGACACGGTAGACAGACAGGGTTGGACAGGACAGGGCACAGTAGACACGGTAGGAACAGGACAGGGTTGGACAGGACAGGGCACAGTAGGACACGGTAGGACAGACACGGTAGGACAGAACAGGTTGGACAGGACAGGGCACAGAGGACAGGGTGGACAGAACAGGGTTGGACAGGACAGGGCACAGCAGGACACGGTAGGACAGGACAGGTTGGCCAGGACAGGGCACAGTAGGACACGGTAGGAACGGACAGCGTAGGACAGGACACGGTAGGACAGGACACGGTAGGACAGAACAGGGTTGGACAGGACAGGGCACAGCAGGACACGGTAGGACAGGACAGGTTGGACAGGACAAGGTGGACAGGACACGGTAGGACAGGACAGGCACGCAGACACGGTAGGACAGGACAGGGTTGGACAGGACAGGGCACAGCAGGACACGGTAGGACAGGACAGGGTAGGACAGGACAGGGCACAGCAGGACACGGTAGGACAGGACAGGGTTGGACAGGACAGGGCACAGCAGGACACGGTAGGACAGAACAGGGCACAGCAGGACACGGTGGGGCAGTGCAGGACAGGGCAGGACAGAACAGGGTAAGACAGGACATATGTAGTCATTGAGATACAGCAGAATACACTGTTGGGGCTGGAGGCGGGGCTGGAGGCGGGGTGGGAGGCAGGCTGGACCGGCTGGGAGGCGGGGGGGGGGCTGCCACATTCTGCAGCCATGTCTCTCCTCTCCCACACCTGTTGGTGAGATACTGTACCTGTTGGGAACATGCACGTGAGAGAAGTAGTAGTACTGACACCCCCAGCAGACTACACTCCTCTGTTTCTTATGTCCCACCTGGCAGACTGCATTGTAAAGTCTTCATTGATCTGTATAAGGAAGTCTGACAGACCGTTGTACACAGTGTATGCCTTGAGTGGTTTTTCAACATCAGAAAATATATAGGTCTTAGTATAGATAGACTCCATTTTGAATCTACTTGGTTCAGCAATGCCACTAGAGGGGGGTGTGTCCATGCAGTTGTACTGTTTATGTAGTCACATCTAGCATCACTGCATTGGTCACAGTCTGAGTGAGTAAGTGACTGAGTGAGTGAGTGAGGGAGTGAATGAGTGAGTGAGTGAGTGACTGAGTGAATGAATGACTGACTGAGTGAGTGAGTGACTGAGTGAATGAATGACTGAGTCAATGACTGACTGAGTGAATGGCTGACTGAGTGAATGACTGACTGAGTGAATGACTGAGTGAGTGAGTGAGTGACTGACTAAGTGAGTGAATGACTGACTGACTGAGTGAATGACTGAGTGAATGACTGAGTGAGTGAATGACTGAGTGAAAGACAGAGTGAGTGAGGGAGTGAATGAGTGAGGGTGGAGGGATTCAAGATGCTCACTGCCCCAATTCCAAATGATCTGATCTGTTGTCTGTATTATTAAACGTCGACTCCCAAATGATTCATATACCAAATGATCTGAGCTGTTAAACGTCGACTCCCAAATGATTCATATACCAAATGATCTGAGCTGTTAAACGTCGACTCCCAAATGACTCATATACCAAATGATCTGAGCTGTTAAACGTCGACTCCCAAATGACTCATATACCAAATGATCTGAGCTGTTAAACGTCGACTCCCAAATGATTCATATACCAAATGATCTGAGCTGTTAAACGTCGACTCCCAAATGACTCATATACCAATGATCTGACTGTTACGTCGACTCCAAATACTCATATACCAAATGATCTGAGCTGTTAAACGCTCAGCGCTTCCAATATAACTCATATACCAAATATTCTGAGCTGTTAAACGTCACTCCCAAATGATGCCTCATATACAAATGATCTCTGAGCTGTTTAAACAGTCGGACTCAAATAGATATCAAAAAAAACTAGTATAGACAGGATCGAAATGACTCATATACCGATTATGATCATAGGGCTGTTAAAAACTGTCAGACTCCCAAATGATCATCATACCAAGAATCGACTTGTAAACGTGACATGTAACCAATGAATCTGCTGTTAAACGTCCCCTTCATACAGTAATACATGGTGATGGCGATCTAGCAAGCAAAACATCGTAGTTAGCATCACAAAAAAAGTTTGTGACACACCGGTGCACCTAGCACCTTACCACGCATCTAGCTCCTGTTAAAAGGCTACTTAAATTTTTGTCTTGCCCTAGTTTCTTCCTCTAATATGGACACATACACAAGCCAATGCTCCCAAGGATTGAATAAAATCTGATTGAGGATTTAACAGTGTGACATGCAGTAAGGGATGCATAGCTTTCATCCTGGATTCACGGGTGCATGCATGTCATAGGAAAGGTAGGCAGGTGTTGACATAGATGTTTTGTATATACTCATGTTATTACTATAGAGTTAGACCAGCATTTAACATATATTAACCGCTGGTACGGATATAGGGTTAATATTGCCTCTACAGTATGTTAGGATCTATTTGAGGGCCAGTTGATAGTAGGCAGGAATAATCCTGCAGCAACAGGGACCTGTTAAAATATGATGTGGATTATAATTAATGGACATTTTTGTTGGCATTCATCCATTTTTCATAAAGGAAAATCAAGTCTGAAATGTGAACGTGGAAAGACTTTTTAAACCTCAAATTGCATTGCAGGAATGTTATCATGCAACAGTGTGTTCAAATGAAGATCCTACATCTGTATTTGACACGGATGTCCTCTTTATTCTCCCCTGCTTTGTTCTGATGGATTTTATATTGCTACTGTGTTCTTAGTATGCCTCATGATAGGTTGTCATTGCAGATCTCTTCTTAATTGACTCACCTGTTTAAATAAAGGTTCAATTGCTCTCACTGGTTCAGACTTATTCTATTGAAGACATCCTCCTTGTACCTAGCAGACCTGGGTTCAAATACTATTTAAAATCTTTCAAATCGTCTGTTTTAAACTGCCTGGAGTGTCAGGTGGGCGAGGTTTGCAAATGTGGTACGTTTCTATTGGTTTGCACCAGACAAACTATTTGAGCCCAGGTCTGGTTCCTGGATCTGGGAGGGAAACTGCTAACTTGTTCCATTACACTGTGTGTCATATTAACGGATCCATAATTGAAAATCGTAGTAATTTGAAAATGTGTTTCACATCCATCTTATTCGTAAGGATGTTAGTTTAGATTGGGTATTATTTACAATGGATTGTTGCCGTTGCAGGGTGGATTACCCAAACGGAATTAAAAACCCAATTTTGAAGAAATACGATTGAGGTTGCTAATTTTGTCAGTTTGGGTGACACTTTGTTTCGTACATGAGTAATCCCCTATTGCTTCTTTGTCTTCATGTTCTGTGATTGGAAATTACTATTTTCCTGGCATCCTCTCTATGAAGGGAAAAGTCTGTCTCCATTCCTCTCTTGCGCCCTCTACCCCCCCCCCCCCCCCCTCTCTCTCTCTCCCTCCCCATCTCTATATCTGTCTGTACATTTGCATGTCCCAGCTGGGCCTAGTAATGAGAGGAGAGAGGAGGTCACAGCTGCTCTGCCTGTACTAGACAGTTCCATTCTGGAGAGAACCTGAGAGTGGAACATGCGGGGCCACTACCGCACTGCTCACTTCATTGTTCTTACAGTACTGTGTGTGTGTGTGTGTGTGTGTGTGTGTGTGTGTGTGTGGGTGTGGGTGTGGGTGTGGGTGTGGGTGTGGGTGTGGGTGTGGGTGTGTGTGTGTGGGTGTGTGTGTGTAGCATACAAGACATCTCCGCTGTGTGTGAAGGAAACACCTAGGACTGCCAACAGTAATGTGGGAAATGCCTTTTTGCCTACATCGCTTGCGCAACGCACCCACACACACACACATAGACACCACACACACCACACACACAACACACCACTACACACACGGCCCACACACAGCAACACAACACCATACACGACCACACCACACCCCACACACACACACACACACACACACACACACACACACACAAACACAAAGCTCCAGCCGAAAAAAAGTCCTCGCTATTACAGATTTTTTCCTGGGTTTGCTTTTTTGAGGATTTTGGTCCTCATAAGTATAGTGCTACAAGTACACACACACACACACACACACACACACACACACACACCACACACACACCCATCACACACACACCCACACACCACCACACACCACACCACACACACACACACACACACACACATACACACACACACACACCTCCCCGGGGACGCTACAACAACAAAGATGCTGAAGCCAGGTTCTATTTCTCACTGCTCTGTTGTTCAGAGTAATAGCTGGCATAGCTTTAAGCTATCTGGCTGCTGAGCAGTGCAGAGGCCAGACCTCCATCATGATGAGAGAGGGAACACAGATACAATTGAATCATCCAACACTTTGTATGTCGCAGTTGTTGTCTCTTTTCTGTATAGTCATTCTGCCTAAAGAGGAAGTCATGTTTTTGATTCCTGGATCCCTGTAAGAGTCAGGATTATGTAGGGTAAGGTGTGTGTGTGAGAGAGGTTAATTCAATATTTCCATCCACCCTGCAGTGCCTCTGCTTCAGGGATGTGCTGTATCTCTGAATACACACACACACCCTCCCCACACCACATTTCCCCCCCACAGTACTTTTTTAGCACCGCAGTGGGAACCGTTTTCTCTCACAGTGTTCTCCTGACTTGTGCTGAGGAGATGATCTGCTTGTTTACACCAGAACTGCTAAATTCATTTTAAGTCATTTTGACTGATCATTCATTTGATTGATTTATTTCTCTGACATTTTTTAAGTCCTGCCCTCCTCTGTCCTTAACGTTTCCTAAATAAGTCTATATGACAAACTGTTTGAATCTTATTATCACAATTGGAGTTCTAGACAGTTTTATGAGGGCAGGTCATTCCCCCATTGCCCCTCCTTCTCCCAACAGTAGGGCCTGCTCCCCTCCTTCTCCCAACAGTAGGGCATGCTCCCCTCCTTCTCCCTACAGTAGGGCCTGCTCTCCTCCTTCTCCCCACAGTAGGGCATGCTCCCCTCCTTCTCCCTACAGTAGGCGCCTGCTCTCCTCCTTCTCCCCAACAGTAGGTTCCTGCTCCCCTCCTTCTCCCAACAGTATGGCCTGCTCCCTCCTTCTCCCTTTTTTTTTTGGTTTCCTCCCCACAGTAGGCTCTCCCTCCTACTCCCCACAGTATGGCCTGCTCCCCTCCTTCTCGCCACAGTATGGCCTTCTCCCCTCCTTCTCCAACAGTAGGGCCTGCTCCCTCCTTCTCCCCCAGTAGGGCCTGCTCCCCGCCTTCTCCACAGTAGGGCCTGCTCCCCTCCTTCTTCCCAGACAGTAGGGCCTGCTCCCTCCTTCTCCTCAACAGTAGGACCCTGCTCCCCTCCTTCTCACCCACGTAGGGGCCTGCTCACCGCCTTCTCCCCACAGTAGGGCCTGCTCCCCTCATTCTTCCAACAGTGAGGGTCTAGCTCTACTCCTCTTCCCAACAGTAGGGACGATAGTTCACTCTCTCTCCCACGTGAGGCTGCGTACTCTCTCTCTCTTCTCCCAACAGTGTAAGGCTTCCCTCCTTTCCAACAGTGGCTGTCACCGTCTCCTTCTCCAACAGTGAGGGCTTCACTCTCTTCCCAACAGTAGGGCCTGCTCCCTCCTTCTCCGCCACAGTTAGGGCCTGCTCCCTCCTTCTCCAACAGTAGGGCTGCCTCCCCGCCTTCTCCCAGACAGTAGGGCCCCTGCTTCCCCTCCTTCTCCCCACAGTAGGTTCTTGCTCCCCTCCTCGCCCCAACAGTAGGCCTGCTCCCTCCTTCTCCCCTTCTCCCCAACATTAGGCCTGCTCCCCTCCTTCTCCCACAGTAGGGCCTGCTCCCTCCTTCTCCCCAACGTAGGGCCTGCCTCCCCCTCTTTCTTCCAAACAGTAGGGCCTGCTCCCTCCTTCTACCACAGTAGGGCCTGCTCCCCTCCTTCTCCCAACAGTAGGGCCTGCTCCCCTCCTACTCCCCACAGTAGGGCCTGCTCCCTCCTTCCCCACAGTAGGGCTGCTCCCCTCCTTCTCCCAACGGTAGGGCTTCGCCCCTGCGTCTCCCCACAATAGGCCTCTCCCTCCTTCTCCCTACAGTAGGCCTGCTCCCCCTCCTTCTCCAACAGTAGGGCTGCTCCCCTCCTTCTCCCCACAGTAGGGCCCTGCTCCCCTCCTTCTCCCGAAACATTAGGTGCCTGCTCCCTCCTTCTCCCCACAGTAAGGCCTGCCCCTCCTTCTCCAACATAGGGCCTGCTACCCTCATTCTCCCCACAGTAGGGCTGCTCCCCTCCGTTCTCCAACGGTAGGTCTGCTCCCCTGCTTCTCCCCACAGATAGGGCCTTGCTCCCTCCTTCTCCCTACAGTAGGGCCTGCTCCCCTCTCTTCTTCAACATAGGCCTGCTCCCCTCCTTCTCCACAGTAGGGCCTGCTCCCTCCTTCTTCAACATAGGGCCTACTTCCCCTCCTTCTCCAACAGTAGGCCTGCTCCCCTCCTTCTCCCCACAGTAGGGCCTGCTCCCCTCCTTCTCCCCACAGTAGGGCCTGCTCCCCTCCTTCTTCCAACAGTAGGGCCTACTCCCCTCCTTCTCCCAACAGTAGGCCTGCTCCCCTGCTTCTCCCCACAGTAGGCCTGCTCCCCTCCTTCTTCCAACAGTAGGGCCTGCTCCCCTCCTTCTCACCAACAGTAGGCTGCTCCGCCTCCCTTCTCCCAACAGTAGGGTCCTGCTCCCCGCCCTTCTCCCAACAGTAGGGCCTGCTCCCCTCCTTCTCCCACAGTAGGGTTCTGCTCCCCTCCTTCTCCCAACAGTAGCGCCTGCTCCCCTCCTTCTCCCAACAGTAGGGCCTGCTCCCCTCCTTCTCCCACAGTATGGCCTGCTCCCTCCTTCTTCAACAGTAGGGCCTGCTCCCCTCCTTCTCCAGACAGTAGGCCCGCTCTCCTCCTTCTCCACAGTAGGCCTGGATCCCCTCCTTCTCCCAACAGTATGGGCCTGCTCCCCTCCTTCTCCCACAGTAGTGCCTGCTCCGCCTCCTTCTCCCAATCAGTAGGGCCCTGCTCCCCTCCTTCTTCCACAGTAGGGCCTGCTCACCCTCCTTCTCCCGAACAGTAGGTCCTGCTCCCTCCTTCTCCCACAGTAGGCCTGCTCCCCTCCTACTCCCACAGTCAGGGCCTGCTCCCCCCCTCCTTCTCCCAACAGTAGGGCCTGCTCCTCTCCTTCTCCAACGGTAGGGCCTGCTCCCCCTGCTTCTCCCCAAATAGGGCCTGGCTCCCCTCCTTCTCCCTACAGTAGGGGCCTGCCCCCTCCTTCTTCCAACAGTAGGCCTAGCTCCCCTCCTTCTCACTCTCTGTCTGTTCTCTCTCTCTTCTTCTTCTTCTGCTTCTTCTACTCACAGTTTGCATATGTTTGATGCGTTGTTGTGACCCTATGGAGGGGTTGTAAATGGTGTATGACTATGGAGTTTTCATGTCTATTTGTTTGTCTGAATGAAAGCTGAAAATTTTGTGGGCAACACTTGACGCAGAATTGTTATTATCTGAAAGTAAAGTAGAAGTTATCCATTACCACTAAAACCCCAGTAAAATCTTTCACGTTTGATGATGAAGGGCTGTTTGGACTGGTACAGCAGGATCTCTAGTAGAGAGATATTCTGATTACTGAGTGTATTACTGGATATCACCAGAGACACAAGGCCACTCAAGTTACTCATATTGACCCTGTCTGAGGATCCAGTCTAACAGATGGGCTGGCAAGCCACAGCAGTATGGTTTCCTACACTGGACCAAAGTACTGTATTGTTTTGCATGAAACTTTGCATATCAATGGCTAGTTGTCATTCATTTGACTGTATTCATGTTCATATTACAAATAACTGATATTTTCTGTGTTGTTGACAAATATCACAGAATGTGATATTGGTCAAAAGTATTGATGTGTCTTGGAGTATCCCCGTTGACTTACGTTAGGTGACGTCACTTCTTCGCGACACTCCGTTTGCAGACGAACGCTTTCTGATGTCAGATAATGGGAGTATCCCCACAGCCCTGCTAAGGTTGTATACATTCATCTCGTATCCCACATCGTGTAGTGCCTGGGATGGATCATATTGAATCACAGACAGGTGTAATGGTAGATGATATGGTTATCGATGCAACGGCTATTTTTAGTAACTTAGTTATTTGCACTTTACTCCCACTGAGAGGACCAGGGACAACAATATAATAGAAGACTTAGTGGTCGATACAGGTAATACCCCTCAGGTTTTAGATGTACTGACCCCCTAACACACAGATCTGTTATACGATTGTAATAACATGAACATGAACTATCACCAATTTTTGATTCTCTATTTTAGTAACTTACCTCACTGTTGGGAAGAGTGTAACTTACCTCACTGTTGGGAAGAGAGTAACTTACCTCACTGTTGGGAAGAGAGTAACTTACCTCACTGTTGGGAAGAGTGTAACTTACCTCACTGTTGGGAAGAGAGTAACTTACCTCACTGTTGGGAAGAGAGTAACTTATCTCACTGTTGGGAAGAGAGTAACTTACCTCACTGTTGGGAAGAGAGTAACTTATCTCACTGTTGGGAAGAGTGTAACTTACCTCACTGTTGGGAAGAGAGTAACTTACCTCACTGTTGGGAAGAGAGTAACTTATCTCACTGTTGGGAGGAGAGTAACTTACCTCACTGGTGGGAAGAGAGTAACTTACCTCACTGTTGGGAAGAGAGTAACTTACCTCACTGTTGAGAAGAGAGTAACGTACCTCACTGTTGGGAAGAGAGTAACTTATCTCACTGTTGGGAAGAGAGTAACTTACCTCTTTTGGGAAGAGAGTAACTTACCTCACTGTTGGGAAGAGAGTAACTTACCTCACTATTGGGAAGAGAGTAACTTATCTCTCTGTTGGGAAGAGAGTAACTTACCTCACTGTTGGGAAGAGAGTAACTTACCTCACTGTTGGGAAGAGAGTAACTTACGTCACTGTTGGGAAGAGAGTAACTTACCTCACTGTTGGGAAGAGTGTAACTTACCTCACTGTTGGGAAGAGAGTAACTTACGTCACTGTTGGGAAGAGAGTAACTTACCTCACTGTGTGGAAGAGAGTAACTTACCTCACTGTTGGGAAGAGAGTAACTTACCTCACTGTTGGGAAGAGAGTAACTTACCTCACTGTGTGGAAGAGTGTAACTTACCTCACTGTTGGGAAGAGAGTAACTTACCTCACTGTTGGGAAGAGAGTAACTTACGTCACTGTTGGGAAGAGAGTAACTTACCTCACTGTTGGGAAGAGTGTAACTTACCTCACTGTTGGGAAGAGAGTAACTTACCTCACTGTTGGGAAGAGAGTAACTTACCTCACTGTTGGGAAGAGTGTAACTTA